>NW_013666385.1:121542-134173 GCF_000517525.1 Limulus polyphemus | reverse complement strand
CATTTGGAGGCTGAGGTTAAAAAAATATAAAAACAAATGTACTGTAGCATAAACATAGTGGCTAGGGCATGTGGATCATGTTACATAAACTCATCAACCCCAACCATAAGGAAACAGTGTCATACGTCCAGCAACTGGAATTACGAATAGGAAGTTAGCTTTTGACTGAAACCAGATAAACTCCCAAAACCACTGTAAAAGCAAGAAGTATAACAAACTGAACCCAGCATTATGGGGTCATGGCATTGCCTCAACTCAACCATAAGAACAGGGCAATATCTGTAACCAGTATTATGAGCAGAAATCATAACTCACTCAGTTATATATGCAGGGAAGAGATATCCTACATCTGGAATTAAAAAAAAAGATATGGAACATTTGCTCAACTGTAGAAACAGTGTATGTACGTCCTGTTGCCAATATTACAAGACAGACGAAGTCCCCCAAACTCAACCATAGAAGCATGGAAAGAACCTCCTACAACCAGAATTAACAAGAAGAGGGGCCTCTACTACACACAACCATAGGAACAGGGTAGTGTCATTTTGAACCCGATATTATGAGGAGGATCCCGAGTAGGCTGGACCTGCTTCAACTAACATCTGTACACCTTGGACAAAACACATTCAGGGGAAATGGAAGGAGGGAAACTAGCATTGCCCTCTTCTCCCTGAGTGGATAATCATGAATATGTATGACGAGTTAAATTTCTAAATTCACTCAGGAGAGAGCTTCCATGATCCACCACCCCAGTGACCAGGAACCAGTAAGAACTCCCAAACTCCACTGGAAGAAAAAAAAAAAGGGGGGGGGGTAATAAGTACAGTGGGGAATCTGGAGGAATGTCACATCAAAGAAAGTGCAATGAGTGTCCACGATTCCCTATTTTGAAAAGCAGACTGACCCCAATTTATTCAATCAAAGGGTCTGCAGGGATGGGCAGAAACCCTCTTCTGCTTTACTCACGAAGACCATGAGTGACAGTCCAACACTGAGTGAAACTTACTGATATCTAGCAACACACACACACATATATACTGTTGTGTGTGTGTGTGTGTGTATATATACCACTGGGTATGCCACCAGTGGTCTTGCAGAACACCCCACCTCTACAGTGAGTGCTATAATTCAATCAATAAATATTATGGGTTTCAGGCAAAGCATGCCTGATCAGGTAACCCCCATCACAGAGTGGGATCCCATTATCAGTGGTAAAAATAAGGATTGCTGAAAATAAAAGCATAAATGAAAAGAAGTGATAAGGCAAATGGATGTGTTTAGAATCACCATGAGAAGGTAACAATATCCACCTGAGAAAGATACAGCCAAATAATATGTTTCTGATTATGAGTGATGAAGGTATTGGGAGTAGTTCACATTCTGGCTTGAGTGATCTCCTCCAAAGGACAGTGAAGGTGAGCAGCCAAAGACATGGTGATATAATGAATTTGAAGAAAAGAAACATTGTAGGGATGGTGACCTTCCATGAATATGTCCAAATACACCAGAGGATAGATCACGGGAAATGGAAGGGTTTCAGGAAATAAAAAGTCAAGAACATGAAGCCAAAAGGGAGTCAGTATGTGCTACGTAACACCATAAGGAGCAAACCAGACAAAGAAGCCAATCAGGATCAGAAAGAAAGTACAGGTGGAAGATGGAAGGTAAGGAAATAGGTGTGAAAGCCAAACCTTAAGTCTTAGGGATGAAGGACCAGTCAGGATATAGGATGACACAAGAGGAATGGTAGAGGATGCGGAGAATGGAAATGACATAAATATCTGATTGACAATGTCTGCAAGCAAGGAGGAGAAAGAAATAGGTCTTGAGGGAGAGATGGTACATGGAACATGTAGACAAAGGTTTAAAGGGAGGATGGAAAAGGGCATAAAGGACCACACTGAGATCCAAATCAGGCAAATCAAAGGAACATGGAGAATGCATGACTCGAAAGGAGCAGAAAAGAAGGAAAATGAGAGGGGAGGGACAAAAACCTTAAAAAATTTGGAAAAAATGCTAGTTGTTTGACAAGGCTGACTGATACCTATACACAGTCAAAGCAGACAAGCCTCTATAAAAAAACAACAGGTGAACAGTTGGGAAAGATGAACAGAAGTGTTGAAAGGACTGAAGCCAGGTTGAAAAAAGACTAAATATAGAAGGTTGACCATTGCCTTTGGTAAATGTACACAGAAGATCTGATGGATTGTGAAAGAAAATAAGCAACACATGAAGTCAATTCCTAGATTGAGACAAGGGACCTGACAAAAGCCATATGAAGACGGAGTGGTGTGGTGACATCTGGATGAACAATGTCCAACTGAGGTTGATGGAGTAGAAACCGAGACAGAGATAAGCATAAAGGAAGTTGAACAAGTAAAGATCAAAGCAGAGGGAATCACGGTTGAACCAGCCAATAAGGAGCCACAAGTAGGATGAGACACTGAGTAATTTGGATTAGGGATAGAACACTGTAGAGGAGTCAATGAGGAGGGTAAGCTTAGATGTGATGACCCCTTTAATATCGACTGAATGTGTCAACTCCCACAGCTGCCGGGTGTGGATCAGGAGTCCAAAAGGAAGGAAGTTTGATGTTCCAGTGGGGGATCAAAGCATCGATATGAGGTGTTCCCGGATGAAAACACACCCACCCAGAGACCTGTGGACCAAGGGAACACTCCATGGGGAGAATCTTGTTGGGTTGAGATAAATGACCCACAACCAGATTCAGGGTGCCAGAAACATGACAAGTTAAGACCACCATGTGGTGACTGTGGGCCCAAAAGAGATGTGAGGACCTTGTGGAATGCTTGCTCCATATCCTGAAGATGAAGAAGAGAAAGCTGGGCTCAACTGAGGTTCGATTGAAGAAAACCTCCAACTGAACAAGGTACTGAGTGAGGGTAAGAATGGACTCCTCCACCTTTATCATAAATCCCTACCATGCTGCTTCTTGTAGGAGCAGATGAATGTGGACTTTGGACTATGAATCGGAAGAAGCGAGCCTGAGCTAGTCGTCCATGTAATGACAAGTGTGAAGACCCATTGAGTGAAGATGTCAGGCAAAAGTTCTTCCCACCCAACAAAACACATAAGGAGCTGAGGTTAGTCCAAATGGTATAACCCAAAACTGAAAAACTTGACTTACAGCTATAATAACTATTAATAACAAATACCTATTGATGAGGTAGGTACTGTGGGGATGAACCCCGAATTTTATAGAGTATGAGGACAAGCGTTGGATTGTTGTATCAAGAACATAGGAAATGTAGCAGAAGCAAAGCTCAGTCCTATGAATGGGAAAGAAACAAATACGTCAGTGATGAAGTTATGCAAAAAATTAAGTCCTACACTGAGGAAAATTAGGATTATAAAGCACATATTGAACAATGACAAGAAAAAAAAATTATTCAGATAGAACACTGAAGTAGATGTTACTAGTATGAATGATATGTAAAGTACAAACTATCTGAACATACCTAGTTGAAAAAGTACTCATTAATATTGAATTGAAAACATTTAAACTTCCCTCCTCTACAAAGTACGTAATAATAACGAATGTGTGTAAATTGACTAAAATTACCTAGAAAGCAAAGTAATAAACAATATCCAATTTACAAGAAATTTAACTTTACTTAGATGACAAAGGACACATAAGTATCTAACTTACCAAAGTCCAAGCACTGATGATGTGAAATACTTAATTCTCTCATGTGTAAAGAAAACAAAGCCACATAAAGGGCATTTGAGCCATGCCTACCACAGATACTGCAATGAGGTGTGAAGTGTACAGGTAAATAAACTTACTACCGATCCACTGATGGATCTGGAAGCAATAGGAAGAAAGGAGGAGAAGAACAAACCTCCACCAAAGTGAACAACATGGAGGCATGACAACAGCAGCAGGAAAAAGAAAACTACCAAAATCACTCAAACATACAGAAAAAACTGAATATGTGTCGACTGTCAACCTGAGTAACCAACTGTAAAAAAAGGAGTGGAAGGTGAAATCTCCTGAAGAGGTGTAGAGTGTGACAGACCAAAATAAGAAAGTGCCAGAAAAAGATAGTCCAAACTGTCTTTTCCTTGATTTTATTCTTCCTCAGTAACATTGCAAGGTTGAAAAGGAGAAGAAATCGCCAGCCAGATATATGAATCTAGATCACTGTAAATTCAGCCTTGTAACTCCTCTACAGATAAAGTCAAGTCTGTTTCCTGAAAAGTTGTATCAATAGCACCATCACCTGTAATGGGAACTACCATAGTTGATACACTGAATTGCGATTTTATACAAAATTCTCGTGTAATTGAGTAACAGGAAACAAGTGCAAAAAAAAGTCATTGAAACAATTGAATGCAAACACAGAGAGAAAAAAACTGTTAAAAAAAATGAAATGGCAAATATGCACAATCATACAGTAGCCCAATGCGAAAACACACACATCTAAATGGTTTGTTTGCTTGTAGTTAAGCACAAAGCTACACAAAGGGCTATCTGTGCTCTGCCCACTACGGGTATCAAAAATCAGTTTCTAGCGTTGCAAGTCCGTACACATACCGCTGTGCCACTGGGGGGGGGGGGCATCTAAATGGAGCTGTATCAATCGAGAAAGTAAGGATTGAGCAGCAATACCAAAGGGAGCTAGTTGCACCAATATAGATGTCGCAATGCTATTGGCGGAGAGTAGTCATGATACTTACATGTTAAAAAATGGCACAAAATTGATGGGGTATAAATCACTGGTGCACCGAGCATGAAAATGTTTTAGCAATGCTCAAAGGGTAGAAAGAAGATCAAAACAGTTTTTTGTGAAGAAAGATAAGACTGTATCAGAATTCAGTCAATACCTACCAAATCAGTTTTTGAAAAGGATTAAATATAAAAAAATAGTATTAGAAAATTAAGAATGGCTAATGGTAACCATAATTTACACAAACTAAAAAGCAAGAACTACTAATAATATTATACAGGCAATTTAGTGCCACTATTAGTATTTTTATATTGAAAGGCTTTTAAATAAAAATGAATAAAAGGTTTTTGTTAGCTAATTTTGTGCTTCACTGATTGCAAAAGCTTATTGTTAAGACAAATAAATATTTAATTTCAAAACTTGTTTTAGAAGGGTCATGTATCAGTGTTAAATACTGTTCAAGAAAAAAAAAATATTCCCACACTGAACAAACTTGAAATAACTGTTTATTGAATCTAACTGCATTAACTTGCTAAAAAATGTGCATTCTTTACCAATTACCGAGTTTCAGAAGCTTGAACATTTTAAGCAAAAACTTTTATTGGTTATTCTTACAGGTTATTCATCTGGTCCAAAAAATACATTAGTATATTCACCTTCAAGTCACTGAGTTGTTTTCATTGCCTTGGGTTTAGATTGTTTGCAAAATTTTCAAACAATGAATTGAAGTGTTTTGGTAGCTGTGTATTTGCTTTCAGCCACAACTCTCAATCACTTTACCTTTGCTTACCACACATATAACTATTCCAGCATAAAACTGGATAGCCATAATTCAAAAGCAATACCAGGACTTTACTCCTACTCAGACATACATCTGTCTGCTATCTGAACAGGAAACAGTTAATTTTATGTGTTACACAGTGCCAATGCACTAAGACTTTTTTGTAGTAAACTACTGAATGCCACTTGTGCATATAGAGGCACTGTTATACCTTCCACTACATAAACTCATGCAGTCCACAATTTCTAGACCCCACCTGGCTGACACAACTTTCCCATACAACATTAGTTTACACACTTCACAGGTAAAACTGATGGTTAATTTCTGCAGCATTTCTATCCAGAGTATGCAAATGTCAGAGATGACTACTTTAATTCTATGAGCAAATTTCCTCTACACTTACAGCTAGTTCATTGTCTTTTGCAGGAATGAAGTAAGCATCCACTGGCTTGAGTGGTAGTCTCACTGAAGGTCTTAAATATCAAAATATCTACCAGTGTCCTGGTTGTGTCAATCAGGAATGCAATCTCTTGCCCCTTCACCATCAGAGGTATGTATCAAGCTCCACCTAGCCTTGTGAGAGCTAGATTGACCACCAAACCCTTCAGTGCAAGCTGTTTGTTGTATCCCCCCAAGTCAGTGGTACCTCATGGTTTTGCCAAGATGTCCCTTTAACATGTAGGCAGAGCATTTCATCTATGTTTGTAGCTAGACCCTCAGTGGTACTTTTTCTTCTGAGCTTTAAATTCTGCCTCATGGATCACAATTCTCCACTAGATCAAATTGGCAGTGCAACTTGGTCACAAATCTGTTCTAGTCTTCTTGTTCACCTCATCCAAATGCTCTAAGGAATCCACGACTAGATCGTTTAAGCTAAAGATCAGGCACTGGAGTACCTGCTGCTGAGTTCAGCTATTTCAACAAGTTACCTGCCTGAAAAGATTCAGAAAATGGTCCAGATCTTCCTTCACTGTACCTTTGAACACCAAGAGTTAAATCTGCTTGGCTTCACTCAAAATGATCTGTGGTGCTGGCCAAAGCATCTCCCTTATGGATTCTTGACCATTGCCTGGCTGAGATTCTGCTGATGTCATGGTGGAAAGTAGTCATGCTCAAGGACTCTTCACAATAACACAAGTAGTCAGTCTTCAGTCTAGGGCAGCAGAGCGACAAGTTTCTCTCTCAGCAGCTCATCCTGAAGCTCAGCACAATCCACGATCATACCAACAGGATACCTTTCAGCTTGGAAAGGCTCACAACTGCCCCATGATTAATGGTGCTTTTCCCACCAGCAGCGCATCCAGTCCTTCGCAGTTGGTCTTGAATGGTGTTGATAAGATACAGGGCTATGTTACTCTCCCTGGCAATAGCTTTGGAATTTTGTAGAGCTCTCTCCACTTGATCTCAGACTCACCAGTCACCAAGACTGATCCTAAGGAGCAATGCCCAACCTACAATTCTGGATATATCAGACATCAGTTGATCTTCTTGAGTCTACAGTTGCAGATGGATCTACATCACAAACCTTTACAGCTTTGGTGAAATTCCTATGTTCAGGAAAGGACTTCTCCTATACTCGAAAATTCTTTGATACAGACATGTTCCTAGAGCATCAAACTCTCTTTCTTGCTCAAGAGTACTTCTAAATACAGAGAATACCATTCTTTCAGTAAAAGACATTCCTTTAAACTTGCTTAATTCAAAAGTTCAAGTAAGGGCAACATCCATGTTAGAATAAACAAAATCACATAGTCAAGGCACAAAATTTCTCCTTCCTACCTATTTTTTGGTATTTTCAGGTTAACCAATTTCCTCAGAATAATAGGTAGGTCTATTTTATAAATAAAGGTCACCTGGATATACTTCAAAGTAAGTTGAAATTTAATTAAACTCAGTTTAAACAAATAAACAAACAGACTAGACATAATGTAGACATACAAAATGAAAGCAATCATTTTTTGTTAATTAAAAATATAAACACAATGAGCATACTTACTTTCTGGACAAGAAACTGTTGCCTGCTACAGGACTTGTGAATTGAGATCCTGTGTAGTATTGTTTAAATCTAATGTTTTTTTACTTTATGCTAAATTACTGACAATACTTAATCAATAGAGGGAATGCTGTAACTTCTAGATATCAAACACACCAATTTTGAAGGACACTGCTGTAATTGATCTTCTTGCACAAAATGCAGAATTACAGCAGTATCTTCTGCATGCACAGGAAGTACTATCTCTTGGCAACAACAAAGGAACAAAAGTAGGTAGAATGAATCAAATTAATGGTTTTTCTGGACCACTGTTATGAGAAAATTGCATACTCAGAATAAAGAAAAGTTTTTGAAAAATTTTGCACTGATACAAGAAGGTAGGAAACTCGGTTAGTTTAGCTAAATTCAGTATTATTTCATAACGTATCCTGCCAATCCTTCTGGTCTAGAGTGACTTGTTGTTAATTAATTTTTGTACAATACTATTCAAGGGC
Organism: Limulus polyphemus; assembly: GCF_000517525.1. NCBI lineage: Eukaryota > Metazoa > Arthropoda > Merostomata > Xiphosura > Limulidae > Limulus > Limulus polyphemus. Next base: position 126,214 of record NW_013666385.1, on the reverse strand, counting down.
ATTCTACAACATTCTAGTATTTTGAGGTTGGCAATATAATTATAATGCCAATAGCTTGTTTGCCAGTTCATCTGATATTTGGGGTTTACTTACATCCACAACGTTAACATATTAAGGCTTTCACTCAGATAAAGTTCTTGATATTTCATTTCTTAGTATCTCACACATCTTTATTTGACATAAATACAGTCTGTATCAGCTTATTCTATGTTAAATGTTTTTATTCATTATAACTTTCCAATATTTAGATATTATGGTCAGATTATAGTATTCACTGGGTATATAAACAAAAAGTAAGAAATAAAAGAGTTTGGTAGACCAGACAAAAATGCTGTAAAAGTTGTTATAAACTTATCCAAATCTATGAAAAGAGATGCATTTATTAAATTATATAATACAGAGATGAAATATAACTTGATCAAAATTACTTATATATATATTATATGAAATGATAAAAATTCAACTTAATCATTCCTCTCTTTAATGTCACTCTGTATTATTCTGAAAGTTACCTGTACTAAGTAAATTCATGAGCTTCTGTTTTTGAAAATTTAGTGGCTACAGAGTAAATATGGAGCCAAAAGTGTCTATATTCTTCTTCAGTATTTATACATTACATACAGCAAAAATATTGTTTTGTTTTTTTTTTGCCTTTTGTAAATAGTATTTCAACAAGAGGAGTTTTTACGGTTGAATACAAAATTATAAACTTTTGATAGTTGAAGTGTAGACTATGATGACCTCCTTGAGGATCCTGGGGATGCACACAACTATTATTCTACTCCTGACAAATTACAATAGTCAGGGAAATATACCATGGGTTTTCAACTATTCTGTTGATTTGTATGAAAAAATCCCTGAAGGATGATGTTGTGACATTACAATATTAAATTATAAATAATATATACTTTGTGATATATCATAAGAAGTAGCACATTCATGCTTTAATTCAGTATATATATATACTCTAAAACCAAATGTTTAACTTCATACAAATGTAACTGGCATTATTTAATTTTGTATAGTTATCAAGTGCTAAAGTGAAAATATGAAAAATAACCTTTACAATTTGGTTTATTTTGAATTTTGTACCATCTGCACTAGTCATCCCTTATTTAGCAGTGATAGACTAGAGGGAAGGCAGCTAGTAAACATTACCCACTGCCAACTCTGGGGCTATTTTGTTTTTAATCAACAAATAGTGGGATTGACCATCAAATTATAATGCCCACAGCTGAAAGGGCGAGCATGTTCATTGACAGGGATTCAAACCCGTGACCAAGGGATTTGTACAATAAGGATATTTAAACTAGATATTTTGATAGCTTTGTATAAATGCTTAGTCAGGCGTTCTCACACAAAGGGGGCAGGGGGCATTTTATTCTGTGAAGGCTTCATAAACTGTAGTATATGAATGAATCAGAGCACTGGTGTTGAGTTTGTAATTGTAGGAAAATATGTACTGGGTATGATGAAGAAAACATTTCCTGAATTTATTGTTTAGTCATATTTTGGTTAGTTTGAATTCTGCATTAATCCTATGTGTAATATTCTCAATCCAATGAGAAAACAATGGGTTTGAATAAAATATTTTTTACTGAAGTGTAATTAGTTATTTTTTGTAAACATTGTTGAATCCTGTTAACATTTGGTTGTTGAATTTTCTTGATAGATGTGTATATCACATAACCCACACATTAAGTAGTGTGACCTTGCAGAATTCTTGCACTGTTATTGCTAAAGTCTAGCAAAACATCACTGCATTAATATTATCTTTTATGCAATTGCCACTGTAGCAAAGATAATCACAACTTATCCTCAACTTAAGTCTATTTTTAAAATTGCATGAATAATTATGGTTAACAACCTCAAGCTTCTTTTTTACATAGTGACAATTAATATCCTAAATCCAAGCTTCACTATTGCAAGGGTAAATAATCACAAATATCCTAAACTCAAGCTTCACACCTTACATACTCAAACAAAGCTTTTACTTTAACTGAGTGTGCATGGGGTTGGCCCATTGAAATGACCCTGTATTGGAGAGGGAATGTTAACTATAATTCCAAATTTTCTACATGTATCTACACAAAATATGAGATGCTTTTGGTGAAATACAAGTCTGTTGTACACAAAAATTTAGATGTGTTAAAAAAGTGATGAAGATATAGATATACATGTCTGTGAATTGACATCAGTCTAACTCACACCCTGACAAGTTGGAGTGCAAGGTGATGTTCATGTGAAGAATAAAAATACTTCTGACCATCATACAGTTTGCAAATTGCATTTGCATAACCTCTAGAACCTCCAAACTGTACAGCTTCTTTTTCAGTATTCCTGTATATTGTATCTGGTTTTTACTCTCCTCTACCACAAACTGCAATGAAGGGTAAAGTAATTGTTGATAACTCTCACATCAAATACATAATACAATGTTGAATAATATTCTATAAAAGGTCGAGGTTTGCAGACTTTGACCCCAACTCATGCACATATGGTTAAATTGCACAGGCAGACATAACTTACATACTGAAACAAAGCCTTTCATTTAAATTGCATGAGTAGGCATTACTTACATATTCAATACAAGTTTCACTTTTACACACAATGGATAGACACAACTTCCATACTCAAACCAAGCCTTTCCTTTAAATTGCATAGATAATCACAAATTACGTACTCAAATCACATCTTTCCTTTATATTGCATGGATAGTGACAAATTACATACTCAAACCAAACCTTTCCATTAAATTCCATGGACAGTCACAACTTACTGTGCACATTCAATCCAAGTCTCTCTTTTTAACATAAAATGGATGGTCCTGACTTCTATCACCAGCCCAAGGTTGTCTCTGATAATGTAGATAGTAAAAAATAATATCTGCAACCAAAAACAGTCTTTCGTATTGCATGGATAGTCATAACTTACATCTCTGATCCAAGTCTATCTCTCAAAAGCTATGGATAGTCATAACTTATATTATCAGTTTAAGTCTGTCTTTTATGTGGCAAGAAATGTTCTAAATCAAAATCCATCTTTCCATGGCATGGATCACTGTTTACCAACAACTTTTATTAATATTAGCTATTGACACATCTGGTTTAGGTTTCATCTGGAAATATTATGGATATGTATTATAAACTAGAGTTGAAAAAATTACTATTTTTCAATATTACATCTTTTTGGAGAATATAACCAACTAAAACTCAATTATTGTTATAGCTAGATCTTCCTTTAATATTATATTTCAAAGGTTACAAAATATATTGAAGTCATAAAAGTGTCAAGATTGTTTAACCCTTTCGAGACGGGTCATGGGTGAAAGGCCATGTCATCTCATTTGTTGACTCGCATTCAAAATTTTATTGAACTACTATTTCATGAATTTATGTCAAAAGGTCTGGTAGATTATAATTCAAATTTTAGTACTACATAGTACTCAATTTCTTAATGTAAAAACAAATATTAAAAAAATAAATAAACACTGAATTTTGTGTTTCACGTGGTATGTTGAATGCAGCAGTGGTTCAAGTTAGATGTTTGTGAAGTCAAAATACTAAGTCTATAGTTTTGAATGAAGTAGAAACTCAAATTACCGACATTGACAAGCTAGAATATAACATAAGAGTCTCTTATCTTTTCAATTTGCTAAGATATTGATCATGTAATAAACCAAACACAATGGCACCCCACCAACATCTTTCTATTTTTGGAAACACTCCATTATATACACTTCTATATATGACATGAATAACCAATCGGAAGTTCAGAATATCCCCCTCGTGGATTTCTTAGCCTTTTTATTGGGCTTGGCACATTTCTTTCTTTTGAACCAATATTTCAACGAGGTAGTGTGTGTCTTTAGTCTGCTCAAAATTTCCTATTTGTTTAGACTAAAATACATCTTAGTTATTAAGCTTTATAAATTATAGTGGAATTCTATAGTATTAATGTAGTAATTTATGATTTTTTAGTTATTCAAATGTATATATAAAACCTAAAAAAATATTTTGTTCCATATCCTCCATGTGCATAATTTTTAAAGGCTTAGCAACCTACATCAAGCAGCAATCGAGTACAAATGTCATAACAAGAAGAGATATTTGTTTGCTTTACTTCTTTATTTATTGTTCTATGTTTTAGGAAAAATATATTTAAGAACGTATTTCAAAATAGCAATAATCTATATAGATATATATTATGTATAATAATTGAAATGTGACTGTATTTTACAAAATACTAGTAAACTAAAACACAGCCAAAACAAGTTACTTTGCACAGACCAAAGATTAGTTTTATGTTATCTGATACGGTAACATGAGTGCATGTGAGCCACTTCATTTTAACTTCAGTATTGTTAACCAGGCACAGCTGAAAGGTCGATATAATAAAAATAATAATAATATAGAAATGTAAAATGTTACGAGATTTAAGCTATTTAGTCTAAACATTTATGTTTTCGCATTATAATTTGTGTACATTCTAGAATGAAAGAGGCATATCTTATATTTATTTCCTAATTTTTTATAGTGGTTACAAGATCAGTCAAATCTACTGAACCCATACAGAGATTAATTACTGAAAATAACAGATAAAATATAAAGTTTTTCTTAAGAAACGTTTGATGACTATCTCAACATAAAGATTTCAAATGTGAAATTTAAAA
>NW_013666385.1:114321-121532 GCF_000517525.1 Limulus polyphemus | reverse complement strand
ACTACTAAGTAAACAGATGAAAAAATATCAGGATGTCATCAACACAAAATATCCCAGATGATCATGATATTATATGCTTTCTAAAAATTGAGCAGTTTGAATATGGTACTAGGATGTTCTATTTGAAAAGTAAATTTTTTAAATGTACTTTAAAATATTAGGTCTCTTAGTAGAACTAATCCTTCAAAAAACAGATGTGATACTTCATTAAATGCAATACAATTTGATTTGTTCTATGTTATTTCAGAAAATAATACAGACAAACACCATTTAGTTACTAGTCGAAGATCAAAGATACATTCTAAACTGTTATTTGATTAACAAATAAAATAATTTTAGTGAACTATTAACATTATACAAACCTCATCATTTTCTGAACTGCCCATGCTGATCAAGCTGCCAGCACTACAGGTACTTTGGGATTTGGAAGTTTTGTCCTTATAAAAGAAAAACACTAACATAAACATATACAGCCAAACTATAATTACATAATTTTACATATCAATATATATAAAAAAAGTAGAATCTATTCCAGCTAAAGTTTAAACATTATATAAAGAGTAATTAAAATACAGAATAAAAGAATGAAGTAAATTAAAAGACACAGAAATAAACAAGAAAGAATAGGATAATGCAACAATTATAACAATACTATACAAGTTATTCAGGACAGACTTAATTATAGTGAAGCTGTGTTATTATTTAAAGTTGGGAGTTCATTTATAACAGATAAACTTTCTTTAATTAAAGGCATCTTAGGAAAATGAAAGAAGCTGTGTCATACTGTTGACATTAATGAAATGAAATGTTCAAAAGCCCCCATGCAGAGGCAAGGCCACAGATGGTGAATAGGATCCAACATCTTCAAGGCAGAGGCCCTGGCATAACCACAAACCAGAGCCCCATAGTCCAGTTTGCATCAAATGAGGGCATGGTAGATCTTGAGCATGGAACATCGATCCGTTCTCCAAGAGGTAGGAGAGATGATGTGGAGGATGTTCAGTGTCCTTGTAAACTTGACATGTAGCTGCTTTATGTGAGGAATGAAAATAATCTTATGGTCAAAGATGAGCCCCAAGAACTTTGCCTCAGGGGGTCATGGGAAGAACAACATAACTGGGACGGAGATCGGGATCAGGGTGTAAACCCCATTGGTGGCAAAAATGCATGCAAATAGTTTAGTAGGAGAAAGAAAAGGTAAAACCGTTTGCTGTGGTCCACTTCAATAAGCGATTGAGGGTAGTTTAGAGCTGCTGCTCAATAAATTTCATATTCAATGATTGACAAGAAATGTGGAAGTCATTGACATAGAGACCATTTACAACAGTACGAGGAAATTGTCAAGTAACAGCATTGATCTTGATACTGAAAGGTGTGACACTCAAGACACAGCCCTGAGGAACTCCGAGTGTGAAAGAACGAGAAAGGGTCGATCCCACATGGACTTGGAATCACCTTTCTAGTAAAAAATGACAAATAAAAATGAGCAAATGGCCAAGCAACCCATATGAATGGAGGTCCTGCAAACTGCCATACCTCCATGTAGTGACATAAGATAAAAAAGACAGAAACCATATGTTTTATCTTGAGTTTTCAACTCGAATCAGGTGGTCCACGTTGGAATGCTGTCAGTGGAACCCACATTGGGTGGGCAAGAGGAGGTTGGTTGATTAAAAGAACCAAACAAGATGAGCATTAACCATCCTCTCTAAGACCTTACAGAGACAGCTAGTCAAAGCAATTGGACGATAATTAGAAGGAATCTTGGGATCCTTCCCAGGCTTAGAAAAAGGTAGGACAATAGCCTTGCACCAACTATCGGGAAAAATATTCTCCTTCCAGATTCTGTTAAAGACAACCAGAAGAAAGCAAGAGAGGCAGGAGAGAGATGGTGAAGCATCTTATAGTGAATGTCATCAGGTCCAACCAAAAAAAGAGCAAGCTTGAGTTACACTAGTGTAAAGGGGAGATTATAGTAATAGAGATGATTGACCCGAAAAGAAAGAGGTGATCGCTCTGCTCAAAACTTGATGGTCAAGAAAGCAGGGGATGAAACAGAAGTGCTGGAAAGATAAGAAAAATTCTTGACGAGAGTATAATGCTCTGTACATCAACAACTTCTTTGCCATTGGAGAGCAAGATGGAAAGGGAATGGGTAGCATACCTCCCACTGATCTTCCAAATCTTGTCCCATATGACTTTGGAATTGGTGGTAGAAGATATGCTAGTTGTGAACTTAATCCAAGATTCCTTTTGGCTTTGAGCATGGGCACGAACCTTCTGAAAAGAAATGCAGTTGAAAGAGTGGGATATCTGCTAAAGGTATCTTAGGCCAATTTCTGAGCCTTCCATGCATGCTGGTAGGCTGGAGACCACAATGGATGAGAATACTGTGGGAAACATGTCGAGGTTTTGGGCATAGAACAAACAGCTGCTTGAATGATGCAATCAGTTACTGCTTCCACGCAATTGTTAATAGATGTCAGACTAATGACAACAGGATTGAGTTCCCAGAGAGAGATGAAAGAGAGCCAGTTGGCCTGGTCCAACTTCCACTATGGCACTTGGGTTGGGTGGCATTGACCATGGCCAGTCTCTCTCAAAATTATCACTGCCCTGTTGGTCACTTTCAACCCTCCAAGAAAAATGAGAAAAGTGAAGGGGAACAGACAGACAAATCAAGAGCGGTAAAAGACTGACTAGGTGCATGAAAATATGTAAAAGAACCAGTATTGAAGAGAAACAGGTTGTGAACTGAAAACATACACTCCACGGAATGATTCCTCCCATCAATATCAACACCACCCCAAAGGGGATTATGTCTCTCAAGATGAAAAAGGGACATGGCAACTTTTCTATAAGACCATAAAGGTCTGACTGATCATAAGTCTCTCTGGGAGACAGGCAAAAATAACAAACTGACAGGTAGAGAGAATAAACAGTGATGGTACAACCCCAAGGAAGTACAAATGGCTACAGCTTCCAAGGGTGTATCCAGTGGCACAGACAAGGTGGGTGCATGATGGTCAACCAGTAGTGCCACCCCTCCACAAACTCATCCATCACACAACCTTCTGGTATAAAGAAAACTGCTGAAAGGTGACAGTAGCGGCAGGTTTTATGAATGTTTCCTATAAGGAGAGACACATGGGATGATAGGAATCCATCAATGATTTAATGTCATCCAGATTCAAATGGAAACCTTGACAGCTCTACTGTATCAAAGTGGCCATTTTTATTTAGGTGGAGAAGAACTGGGCAGAGAACCCTTCTGTTTGCAACCACGCCCTTTTTCTTTACTAGAAGGGGTCTGTCGACCTCCATGGATCCTGCCCTGGATCGAGTGGGCAGATCTCTGTCAGTAGAAGCAGATTCCAGTGAGTGGGGGGATGAATGAATAATCATTCTGCATCTCAGGGCCAAAGAAAATGCACCCAAGCAGACACTGGAAGCCAGGGCCAAAGGAGATTGATCCGTGCAGCCACTGTGAGCAATAATGGGGACAGAGACAGGAGCAGACATTGACTCTTCAACCAGTGTGAGAAAGACTCTGAAGAAGGCACAGAAAGGTCCATCTACACTCCCACTGTAGCAGTGGAATGTAGTGCAGCAGCATATGTTTGATATGGAGTAGGGAACAATAGCTTCAGAGCTTCGGGTAAGAAATGTTATTCACAGTTTTTAAGTGTTGTATCCCTTTCTCCTCCACCCACTTAGGACAAGAACGAAAATAAGATGAATGGGAACCATTACAGTTAATGTGGTGAGGGTCCAATTGACACTTGTAGGCATCATGAGTACGTCACAGAACCATGGCAAGATGCCTTTGAATGATGAACCGCTGACACTGGAAATATCTGAGAGGGTTAGGAATATATGGCCATACCTTACATTTAAGATAACCTGCCTTCACAGAGGTAGGCGGATGTGGAGATGTAAACGTCAAAATCAGAACATTAGTAGGCTGCATAATTCCTTCTTTAAGAGTGGAGATGCAACTCACCGCAGAAACTACTTGACTGGAGAAACCAGTGAGAATCTCCAACTCAGGGATGTTCCATAAATCCCTTTAAATGATGACTACTCTGGAAGAATTTAAAGTCGCACGAGAAGTAACATCACAGGTATATCTCCAATGGATGTTTCCACCAATAAGTCTCCAGAATGGAGCTTCTTTACTGACTTTGGAGAGCCAGCAAGACCCTCTAAACCTTTCTGACTGAAAAAAGGAGACATTTGTCCTAATGATTTCTCAGTCAAAGAATGATGAGAAAACAAGGTACAGTAACAGCAGGAGATGGAGATTGGAGATCAGAGTCTTCTAAAAGTGGTCCTTTTCCAATTAACTGTTTTTTACTATTTTATTTTTTCAAGGATTGATGAATCCATAATAATATTAGAAAGATTCAGTGCCCACTGACCACACCCACTATGGGGTCCTAAGAGGGGACATACTAAATGCCAAACAAAGGCACTGCAGAAATCCTAGGGCTTCATGAGCACTATACCCAAACGTCAGCATAAGACACAATGTCCACAACACCCAACATTGATACTCAGTTGACCCTAACCCAAGAGGACCAGATGATTGACCCTGGAGGGGCCACCCATCTACAGGTCAAAGTGGTGTGTTGCCGTGCTCCAGACACCACTAACCCACCAGGATCCTCTCCTCCCCTTCATGGGTCACCACGCACGGCAAACATGCGGGTGTATGTTCAGATCACAGAGGAGGTAAACTGAAAATACAGAACCTTCCCTGGGAGGTGCCCTCACCACGTACAGGAATCCACCTTGAGGAGCACATAGCTACGAATGAAGTATTTAAGTGATGAGGTTCTAAATTAATTTCATTCTTTTTTAAAATTTTCATTAGATAAGTAACAGCTGTTTATGGTTTATTAGTTTTTACACTAAAATATGATTACATGCATTAATCTTACAACAAAATAAGTTTATATGTCAGTGAAACTAAATTTCGAAGCAGCTTTTGTGCAAGCCCAAACATCTAATTAAACAGATTAAAAATAATTTCACCATTATGATGTTTTTAGTGTAAATTTTTTTCAGAGTAGAGAAATATCTAAGGACAGATGGATGATATGCTTTACTAAAATTAATGATGTAAACATGCAAGTAGTCTTACCAAAATATGTGATATGTCACTTCAAAAACAAAAACACATGTATCATCAGAAATACTAAACCTCAAAAGCCTTCTATAAATATTCTACAAGATATATTTGTGATATAAGCTTTTGATACTTTTACAAATACATTTATAGATTTATTTTTGTTGATTAACATTTTTCTTGAAATATCTATAAAATGTTAGATCTATGGTTCAGACAAATCTAAGAATATATTAAAGCAATGATTGCTATTGACCACAACTTTTAACACGCAACTGCAAAAAATATTCACAGAGTACTTAAAATAGGAAAACAGCAGCACATGGTATTTTATATAATCCTCCATATGGCAATACTAAATAATATAAAGAGCTTGTAGCTAAAAGTGGTAACAACGTTCTAACTGTAACTGACATTGGCAATAACAGATTATTTTCAATACAAGCCTGTAATGTCCTTTTGTTAGAGCATTAAGCACCAAATCAAACTTTTAAATGGATATTAATCAAACAAATGGTTTGATCAATTTCTTTAGAGTCCCAAAAATATAATAATGTGTAAAAGTGGCAAACACAGAGAAACAATCATACTACTGTATTTTGAATACGTTGCTTTTTTCACAGATGCCCTGATAAGAAATTTGAGATGCTTAAGCCATATGACACTTTGAAAATAGAAGCGTTGGAGAAATCAACAACTAAAACAGGTTCAAGAACCATGAATGAGCTAGCCAAAACAATACCACTTGCACACTTAGAAGTGAACTTTTGAACATCATAGAGATCCCTGGAAAGGAAACAGAAAGGAGGTTGTGTACAAAAGAAAACATTTGACCAGTTCTGATTGACCACATCTACTTCAATAAAAAGAAATCCAAAACCTAAAAAAATAGAACTCGGAATTGATAGCAATTGCAAAAGCATTTATAACAGAATAAAGCCAACTGAAAAATTAGAATATAGGAGGAATATTGATAACAGCTAAAACACAACTGAACAGCAACTAGATATACCACTGCAGAACATTAAAGCATGTCTTTATTCAAACTTTAATTTTGATTAACTCCTAAAATAATATACTTATTAACATCTCTCTCTTCAAAGGTACACTAAAATGGATCTTGTAACTGTTTCTGAACACAGCTGTATCTAGTCCAAAAATAACAATTTACACAAATACAGAACATGTAGCATGGACTAAACTCCATATAAATAACATAAAAAAACTGTTAAAAATTTAAAACTTGACTTTCCACAAAAACTATTAACCCTAGAGCTATGGGTTTTTCTTTGGGTAGAGGTCAGAAAGCATGTCATCATGTTTGTAGACTTACATTCAAAATGTTATTGAACTACTAGTTTATGAATGTATGACAATAAATTTGACATATATGTTATAATTCAAATTTTAGTATTATAGACTAATTAATATTTTAATTCTAAAGTAAATAATAAAACAAAATTCGTAAATATCAATTTTTGTGTGTTACATGGTATGTTGAATGTGGCTTTAGTTCAAATTAGATGTGTTGAAGTCCAAACACAAAGTCTATAATTTCTTACAAAATAGAAACTCAAATTACCAATGTTGAGAAACTAGATAATAAAATAAGAACCTCCTATCTTTTCCATTTTCTGAAATATCACTATATTTAGCAAATCAAACACAGTAACCCTGCTCACCACTTCCATTTTTGGAAATACTTGTTTACGTACACCTACTTCACTCTACAATGTATTTATAACAAACCAAAAGATCAGAATTTCCCTCACATGGTTCTCTCACTTTCAGAAGGTATCTATTCTTCCAAATTGGTCTTTTTGTTTCAAAGCTCAAATTGAAGGGGTAAGGTGAAATGATGATAGAAAAATGACGTTTTTTTAAACCTAAATACAGCTTCGTTAGTCAGCCTAGTAAATTACAGTGTAATTCTGTGGTATTGACATAGTAATTTATTATCTTATGCTATTTCAAAATGCATATATCAAACCTAAAAAAATTTTGTTTTACATCCTCCATGTGCATAATTTGACAAGGCTTCTTAGTCCCTCCCGTTCCATTGGAAACATTGGTCAGCGAG
>NW_013666385.1:112520-114103 GCF_000517525.1 Limulus polyphemus | reverse complement strand
AAATTTGGCGGCACCCACTCCATGGATTTCTTTGTTGGTCTTGATACTGGCATTCTCAATACATGTCCTGTGAATCTAAGCCTTCTCTTATTAACAGATTCTTGCAGGTCCCTTTGGCCTGCACTTCGCAAAACTTCTTCATTTCTCACATGATCTCTATATGATATTTTTAAGATTTTTCTCAAACATTTCCGATGGAATACATTCACTTTATTCTCCATAGCTGCTGTTCTTCTCCAAGGCTTAGCATACATTAAATTACTCAATGATCAAGGTTATATAATATACAATTGAAATTTTATTTAAAACAAATCAAATGTTGTAAAAAAGGCACTCTACATGTTTCAACACTGTTCATGTCATACTCAGAAGTGTGAAAAACAAATGCTGTGCAATATATAAATACAAAAAAGCCATCATCATTTGACTACTAGTTTACATTTTTAAAAAAATCATGCCTTCTACTTACTTTCTGATTTTCTAGCCCTTCAACCTTATTTAAGATGAAATTATTTTGACTGTGCTTCATTATTTGTGTGGTTTCTCTAATATTTCTAGACATTATAAAATATGTAGCACAGCATATGTTTCACAGCATTTGTTTTTCACGCTCCTGAGGACAATATGAACAACATCAAAACATGTAGAGTGCCTTTTTACGACCGTTCATCTAAATAAACTTTTAATTATAAATTATACAATATTGATCATTGAGTATTTTAATATATTTTAAATATTTATACAAGTTTCCTTGAATTTTATCCATCAAGGCTTAGCATGCAAGTTATAACAAGCGAGTACAAACTTCATAACAATTATAAGTATTAGAGATAGTTTTCTAAATTTCTTTATTCACTGTTCTATGTTTTAAGAAATACAACTGAAATTTAAGAATTTAATTGTAAATAGTAATAATATACACATATGTAAGGTATTATAACCAAAATGTGATTGTATTTTTCAAATTACTGGTCTACTATAACAAAAGTAAGACAGTTTGTAAAGGCCAGTTTTATGTTACTGGATATGTTACATATATGTTTTATGTTACAATTTCAGACTTATCTCCTGTAGTGTTCGTGCAGTTCAACCTATCAAGTTTTTAAATGTGATTTAGCAACTTCCAGTAATTTATATGGTGCTCATAAGCATGATTTACCAGCATATACACTCATCTGCATCGATTTTCTTACTGTTGTGTCACATTAATTAACATGAGTATGGGTGGTCTAACTAATGGCAGTTAAAGTGAGACCAGGTCCAGATGTGCCTAACTAGTCCTGAGTTGCAACTACAATTGTATAATTTAAATATAATTTGTGGTTAGGAACTTAGGAAAGTAGAATGCTTCCTTTCATCTGACAATTTGCATGTTGCAACTAAATAGTGTAGTCGGTATTTATTAATTTATTCTTTTAGCCCATTATGTCGAAAAAAGAAAGTGGGGCACAGGAACGCAAAAGACGTGCACAATTTGTAGCTTCTATGGTGGAGTCAAGCAAATTGATGAGAGCTTTCCTTGCCGGAAGTGATGACACCAGTAAGCCAACATCTGTTCCTTTTGATGGCAGCAAAGAGGTCAA
>NW_013666385.1:110823-112007 GCF_000517525.1 Limulus polyphemus | reverse complement strand
TTTCATCTGCATGTACAACATCCGATGGTCGGTCTGCTTTCAAAACACGGTGGATTCTCTAAGTGAAAAAAAAATTGAAAAGAGAAATGCTCATGAAAATAGCGACAGTCATCGTGAGTCATTTGCTGCTTGGAAAGAAACTGAGTGCCGAATTAGTCTTCAAAGTGGCATTGATGAAGAGCTGCAAAGGCAAATTCCACAAGAAAAAAATAAATGGAGAGATGTACTGCGATAGTTGCTGGATTGTACACAATATTTAGCTTCTCAGAATCTTGCATTTCATGGTCATACTGAGGACATAACCTCAAACAAAAACCCTGGAAATTTCCTTTCACTTTTGCAGTTATTAGCAAAGTATGATCCAGTAATGAGAGAGCATTTAGAGCGTGTTAAAAACAAACAAACGTCAACATATTTCTCCTGAAATCCAAAATGAGTTTATAAATCTCATGGCTTCATATGTGCAAAATTACTGTTTGTCAGCAATTCGTAGAAACAAATACTATGGTATTCTGTTTGATTCCACACCTGATTTAGCCTAAGGTGAGCAATTGGCCCAAGTGAATCGGTTTCTTGACATTGACTTTAAGACAAGAAAAGTAGAAGTCAAAGAGTCATTCATTGACTTTATACAGATAAAGGAAAAAGATGCTGCCAATATTGAGAAAACAATAAGCACAAAATTAGAAGCAGATGGAATTTTATTGAGTGATTGTTCTTCACAATGTTATGATAATGCTGCTGTTATGTCAGGTCATCTGTCAGGCATTCAACAAAGAATTCTGAAAAAAAAATTCAAAAGCAGTGTTTATAAACTGTGACAACCATAGTTTGAACTTAGCATGTCTTCATGCTGCAAGTCAGGAAACAGCAGTTATTACCTTTTTTGGTATAATTGAATCCATTTATAATTTCTTTGTTCATTCAACAACTCGATGGGACAAACTGCAGGAGGAGCTTAAGATCTCTGTCAAGCGTGAATCAGAAACACTGTGGAGTGCAAGAGAAAAGGTGGCAAAAGTTGTACATGAAAACTGGATGAATGCTAGGACTGTTGGAGCAATTAAGTGAGAATGGCAACTCGGCTGAACAAATGTGGTGCTCATAATATTCTGCAATGCATGCTTACATTTGATTTTCTTGTACTTTTGCATTTTCGGAGAAATCTTTTATCATCTATTAAT
>NW_013666385.1:109992-110613 GCF_000517525.1 Limulus polyphemus | reverse complement strand
GAGAAATTGATAAAATCACGTGAAAAGTCCTGTCAAGAAGCACTTAAAGTGGGAAAGAATCAATGTGAAACATGGGGATTGACCATTGAAAGAAGAAAAATATGTTGTAAACGAATGCCAAGTGAAAATGCAGCTGATGCTGGACTGACTGCTGAACAGGAAATTTATCACATCATGAAGGATGTTATTGATCGCTTGATTACAGAAATAACAGGAAGATTTTCTCGCTTACTAGATTTAGATTCATGGTTTGGATTTCTACTAGATGTGAAAAATATTGTTTCTGGAGATTTCGATGATGGAAAATTGCAAGAAAAATGTTCTGACTTAGCAAAGAGCTATCCAAGTGATATTGATGGACCAGAATTGTACAGAGAAATTAAAGTCTGTAGAATGTTAATAAGTAAATAAAATACAGACCGATTTTCCTGAACCAATGGTTGCAACTTTTTGCTAACATTTATAATTTCATGTGGTGAAGATGTTTTCCCACATTTGAGAATTGCATTGCGGATTTTGTAAACAATTGGGGTTTCTATTGCTAGTTGTGAAAGATCCTTCAGCAAGCTGAAATTAATTCTTACATATTTGAGAACCTCAATGACTCAAGAATAACTTAGT
>NW_013666385.1:103457-109925 GCF_000517525.1 Limulus polyphemus | reverse complement strand
GTTTACAGTTGTGATATCGTGAGATGTTATATTGTGACTTTATTTTAGGCCTGTGTAAGGCGGTAATTAATTCTTTATGTTATTGTCATTAAGTGGGTAATGTGTCACAAAACAAATAATCAAAACATTTCAGAGGTGGGGGTGCCAAAAGTGTCCTTGCCCCCAGGTGCTGAGAACCCTTGCTACGCCGCTGTATGTGTATGCTCATAAAGGTACTATATTTATACAATGTACCTATATGTGGAGCCTTTAAACACTGGATTGGAACTATACTGGAATAATACATAGACTGGATTTTGTAACCACATGAGTTTTATACATACATCCAAATGCAATGCATGTTGGTTAGTACTTATATGTATACACACACACACATGCAGGCTTAATGTTTTAAGTTGTAAAGCAATATAGATATACAGATAGAAAGCCATATGAATTTTTCAAGCTGTATAGATGCATGCAAATATATTCAATGTAGATATAAGACAATGTCTCTGTCAAAATATAATAGGATATGTACACAAGTATGTATTTTTAATATATCTTATAGCTGTTACATCTCCCACTTCCTCTTTGCTGTCCACAGTAAGGCCTTTCATAATTCTGCTGTAGCTGGCCAAGTTTCCTTTTACAGTGATA
This sequence comes from Limulus polyphemus, assembly GCF_000517525.1. Classification (NCBI taxonomy): domain Eukaryota; kingdom Metazoa; phylum Arthropoda; class Merostomata; order Xiphosura; family Limulidae; genus Limulus; species Limulus polyphemus. The sequence goes on along the minus strand of NW_013666385.1, from coordinate 109,286 downwards.
TTCTGCAAGCTCTACAAGGTTGAAAATGTGATAGAAAATTTCTGATAGAGTTTGAGTCATGACGTTTCTATGATCCTGTTTCACTGTGATGAACCTAAACTCTGGTAGGCCGTAGCTGCCGCCCAGAATCACCATAATTTTTGCCATCTCCTGCTTGCATGATTCTTGCCACTCCTTATAGTCATACTTACTAGAAAATTCGCAATCATGCATTGTTGGCTATAATTTGACACATACCATAAGCTATCACTATGAATACTGATCTGATGCTTGAAACTGAGCTTGGTGCTATCTTTTAAACTATGGCTTAAAGGTTTCTGCTGTGGGAGACAGCCTAGACATTTGTGTAACATTTTAAATGTTTGTGTAACATGACCAAAATCAATCATGCAGTGTTAAAAAAAAAACAAAAAAACGTGATCCTGTCAGTAGCATCTTGTCTGAAAGGGCAGGAACCCTATAGATAAACAAATGATATGCAACATCAATACAGTTGTAACAATAAATTAATAAATAACTATGGCACATATGTCATGTCTGCCATATAAACATTAAATTACATCAATTGGCTGCACACAGCTATATATATATGAATGTTATAGATTATGGGACTCCATATAAACCACATACTATATTAAAATGATTGGGTGGCAACAGTTAAACAGCTGCTGTTACTTGTTAGGTACTTATATAAATTTAAAAAGTACCCTACAAAATGTGCAATGATGCATTTAGTAATAATGCCCAGGTTTTGTTACAATAATCACAACCATTTTTGCTGTAGGTTGGCAGAACAATATTAAACAATGACAAAGAAGAACAAATGGGTAATCCCTATTATGAACCATTACAGTGGTTCATGATAAGTTTTTCCATGTTTTCTTACTTAAGCTTGTTTTCATCCTCTATGGTAGTGGTTATCAAACTTTTTTAAAGATCACAACCTCACCCCCATAAAGTTTCTTTTCTAGGTTAATTTAATATTTCGCTAACAACAAAGTTTAATTAAAGACGTGAAAAAAAGCTTTTAGTAATTTCAAAATAACTGCCTTATACTTAGGTAAGACAACATAAAAACAAATGCAAAAAAACAATTAAGTAAATTTATAACTAATGTTGGAAATGTCACTATATGATTTTACCTTAAGCCCTTGAGCTAATATATCAGCTGTAGTAGGACTAGTACAAGGACTATGAGGTAAGCCTACATCTTCATCATCTGAATCTCGTCTTTGTCGAACCCTGTTGAAGAGCTCCTCCTGAAAAATTAGCACAGATCTAATCTTCTATTAGTAACATGCAAGGTATCACTTTTTAAATAAGATGTAAGTAAGAAAATTCCAACAAACCACTTAATGTCTGTTACATAATTCCTGATCATTACAACTCATTCTTCTAACTAGTAAAGTATACTTAAACCTTGTGAAAAGCACCTAACTTTTATATATATATATTTTTTCTTTTTTACACAAAGTAATAAATGACACACTAAACAGTTACAGAGTTTATGTTGGAAATAATGTTCAAAACTTATCAGAGTTAAAAAAAACAAAAAACAAGAGCATACCAGGTGCAATATTTCATCCATAAACTTCCAAAATAATGAAATATATTTAGGTACACAAAGTCAAATTTTTGGTAATTGTATCAAACAGATCATTTCCAAAAGCAATATATACACTTCCATAGTACAACAAATCTTGAATTCAGGAATTAGGTTTTTTAAAGTCTCAAAACTTCATATAATTGTATAGTAGTCAATCAAAGTACAAAGTAAATTTAAGATACCTTTATTACCAACAACCATTCCAAAGAAAATTTTGCTTGGGGTAAAAATTACCAGATATCAATGTTCCTGAATATAGTGAAACAAACTTCCTCAAATGATTAACATAAATACAATTTAGACACAAATAGTAAGAGTATCTGAAAAATGTTTACAAAATAAAGAAGATTGAAAATTAATAGCTCTACAACAATGTTTAGAAAAAAATAGTTTCAGCTAAACCACAAAAGAAACAGCTGGTATTATAAATTAAAGATTTCTGTTCAACATATACATTATTGTTAAATCAAAGAAGTTTCATCAAAAAATTAGGCCATGGTTTTAGAATCATAATTCTAACTAATTCTCAATAAAATAATATTTTTAAAATAAATTTTAGTAACAACAGTTTTGTGTAATTGAAAATTAGAATGACAAATATTAAAAACCCTAAGGGAGGTTTAATAAAAGTCTATTAAATTAGACATATGTAATTATTTCCTAAGTAAAACTTTTCAACCTTCCTCCATTCATATATGGCATATTATAATTATTTTCTAATTGTATTTTAACTTCACAAAGGAAATTATATGCTTTCTAAAATATTTTAACAAATGTTTGAAAGGTTAAGGAGACCAAGAAATACACATTTTGTTAATATTTTAGAAGTATTTTGCAATGCCGGGTTCAGACCTATATGTAAATAGATTCTAAGAAATTTGAAAAATCTGTCACACAACTTTCAATTGCAATTATGGTAAAAACTAACAAGATTTTTTTTATATTTTTCAAAATTACTACACAAACTAAAAAGTTTTACCAGAAGTGTTTAAGGAAGTTAGCCATTAATAAACAAGCAAGTATATTTTTGTAGGTGTTAACCTTTTCACAAAGGGTACTCTTTTAAACACTTTTCTGTGCAAGTCACTGTGTTACATTCAAAATATAATTTACACCTTTACTATCATATGCATGTGAATGAAATTAACATTATAATGTATGTTATGATTTGAAGTTTATGTTATCTAAATTTTAAATCCTATATTTCAAAATAAACTTTTAAAAAACTACTTGAACCACATATTTATTGTCACATGACAAATAAGCTATAAAAATTCTCTACTTTTGCACTATATCTTCAATAATACAATGGCAGTACTGTAAATGTACATCTAGACTATAAGATGCTTACATAACCTTTTGACTCGTATAGTTCAAAGTTCTCTGAATGAATGCAATTGAAACAAGTAATACATTTTTTTAACCCTTGACAGGTGCCATGCCCACCTTCAAGAGATTTGTTTGAGCTTTATAGCCTGCGTGTAGATGTTACATATGCATGTGTATAATTATTAGAAAGAGCACATTTTACAGTATAATCTAACAATAGTTATTTTGAAATTGGCATCCAGTTTTCATCATGGATTACATGTAACTGACTATTATTGTTTGCTGCTTGATCAAGTATAGCAGTTATGATTGTTTTTACCTAAATATGTTATAGTTAGAGATACAGTTTACATCGTATTTAAGTCTTACTTTTATATTTATTTAATTATGTGTTAGTTATGTTTTAAAGTGCATAATTAATAGGTTTACACATTTTGTAAATATACATCATACTTTGCATCAGTTCTGAAGGGTTATGATATTATGTGGTGCATAAAAAAATTTTCCAAAGAGTTGTGCATCTGTGCCAGAGACAATGTAAAATGCCTTGAGTGCACCATTGATTTGTGTCAAGATGAACAATAAATGGTAAAGGATAAAAAACGAAAATAAAACATTAAATTAACTATATGTGAAAGGAAAAAGACCTGAAATTACAAATTTAAAAATATGGAAAATCTTTAAAGATATTCTACAAAAATTAAAAGGCATTTTTTTCTTCTATTTTCTAATTTTAATTATTTCATTGCATTGTATGTTGATGATAATAGCTAGAGTTAGTGATATGATAGAGAAAATGAAAAAAATGTACCATAAAAAACTCTTGATATCCTTTTAAGACATTTTAACGATTATGCAAATTAAATATGAAAACTATAAGATGAGGAAAAGTATTTTTATACTTAAAATGAAAGTCACCTTGGACTCGATTTGTTAATAGTTTGAGTGCAAATTACTACAATAAATAAATAACATATTTTTATTAAAAACAATTAATTATAATAATGTCATTCTTTGTATATAAGATAGTTATGATCTTTAACAAAATCTTACTAGTTTTTGAGAGGATACGTTAAGAAATCTCAGAGTTACCATATGTATTATTGTACAAGTGAAATTTGCGACACCATTTCTACAATTCACATGAGCCAATCATCAAACGGTTAAAAGAATGTTAAATAACTTTAAAATTTACTTTATGAATTACCCTGAGATTCAACACCTAACAATAAAAATTGTCTAGAATGTACATACAAAAAGATGACTAAAAAGAAAGTCACAATTTCATAGAAGTGTTATTCTGCGAAGACACCACATGGTTCCTTTTAAGGTATTTACAATAAGAATTCATTAAAATTTGTATTAAAACTTTTTTCCAACATAGGCATAAGCAAATCAGTAAAGACAACTGAAAGATGCTTCACTAAATATGTTAGTAAAATTGCTAGTACATAAAAGTAATTTTATTTTAGATTCCTTATTAAGAGAGGAAGAGCAATAAATTTTAATTTCTATACAATATGGTTAAACAAAGTGACCTTTACGAAAGGCATGAGTGTCCATTTTAATTACAATTACCTTGTCTTATTATGACTACTCAATGATAAAATTAAAAGTATTTAACGTAAATTTCATCTTAAATTTACACAAGCTAAGTTTGCTTACTCTTTGTCACTCAACAATTTTGGGTGAAAATGTTAAACTTAAAGAATACATACTTCAAACTTTTGCTTACCCTGACAAATTTAAAATTAGCACTATTGGCACTACTGAGTTAAAGTAATATTTAATTTTTTTAACACATACCCTTCTTACATCATGTCTTTAACTTAGTATCTTCTTTTTTGTTTTCTATTATGCTTTCATATGGAAAACAACTACTAAATGAAAGAATATTAATCATTTTCAAATCATGAAAAAATAATGTAAAAATGTATTTCAATCCAAGTGAAAGACTTAGAAAAAGATTCTAAAATTTTGTGATAAAACACTTCAAAAGGTTTGCTTCAATCTAAATCTTGTATTTGAAAAAAAAGTTTCTCATACTGTCCAAAACTTATGTGCTTACAACTCAGCATTTTAAACCTTAACTTGAACATCTGAAAAACTCCTGATATCTCATTCTACTACTGGATGAACAAAAATACAAAAACTGTTCCACCAAAAAATGTGATCTTCTTTAATGTAGCTTACATTCACCTATCTTTATAAAAAAGAAATAAAAGAAGTTTCAACACTATTATTACTTTCTTTTTTAGCAAAATAAATAAAATGAGGTATTAAATGAACAATTGACTCTCCTTTATCCATGCATGTATTATTCAGCTTTTGGTTTAACCCAGCCACAATCCAAGAAATCCAACAAGTTGTTATATTTCAGTATAGCTTTGAACTGCTGTTGCCATAGATTCTATTAATTTTGCTCACTTTTCCCTTAATTTAGAGGGTGCTATGGAAGAGAGAACAAGTTGGAAAGATAAGCTGTTATAGATTTTTGAATATTATTTAATATTATCATTTGTAGTGACTTGGGATGAACAACAAAACATGAACTAGATTTAGGTAGATTGGTAAATAAAAAGAAGTAGGGTTAAAGTTTTAGATAAGAGCTTAGTGGCTTAATCTGTACAAGAATGTTAGATTAGGCTTAGGATGTGTAATTTTACTGTTATGACATCGGAAGTCATGCGACACTGGGAGCACGTGCGAAGGAGTTTCTAGAAGGATCATGACTTATCAAGGAACCTCGTGAATGTCCGAGTGTTCGCCAGGCGCCCTCTTTTTTTAGTATATAAGCCTGGCAAATAAAGCCAGCAATAGATAGAGATATAAATAGATTGAAGAGATATATAACTGAGTCAAGCGAACATTAGGCACTGTAAATAAAGTGTGTG
>NW_013666385.1:101968-103436 GCF_000517525.1 Limulus polyphemus | reverse complement strand
ATTCTGTGTATTACAAAAAGTTGTATCGAGAAAGAATAAACTAGTTTTAATCAAGAATGGACTTGTATCGCTGAAGTTTCTTGGAAACAATTTTTACCGGAAATTAAAAAATGAGCACCTACGCAACAAATTGATGTAGAGAGTGGGCAAGAGAAAAAATTAAATAAAATGGAAATGAGAAGTGGCAAATCAAACTACGACTTACCAGATTTGATGGCAGCAATACAAGAACAGCAAAAGAAACAAGAAGAGAGACAACAGCAGTGGCAAGAAAACCTGCAACTTGAACAGCAAAATAAACAAGAGATTACAGCAGTTGTTGGCGGAAGAAGAAATGAAACAAAAAAAAACAAGAAAAGAAACAAGAAGAGAGACAACAGCAGTGGTTGGAGGAGAAAGAAAATAAACAAAAAAAGAGACTACAGAAGTGGTTAGAGGAGAAAGATAATAAACAAGAAGAGAGACTACAGCAGTGGTTGGAGGAAAAAGATAATAAACAAGAAGAGAGACTACAGCAGTGGTTGAAGGAGAAAGAAAAGAAACAAAAAAAACGAGAAAAGAAACAAGAAGAGAGACAACAGCAGTGGTTGGAGGAGAAAGAAAATAAACAAAAAGAGAGACTACAGCAGTGGTTGGAGGAGAAAGAAAAGAAACAAGAAGAGAGGCTACAGCAGTGGTTGGAGGAGAAAGAAAAGGAACAAGAAGAAAGTCTCCAACAGTTGAGAGAAAGCCAGCATACACAAATGGAAAAGATTAGTAAAATTCAAAGTGAATTAAATACATTAAAGGACGATTTATTGTCTTTTACACAGGGAGGATATATTAACCATGGACCTAATCAGTCCCAGACAACAGGAAGCCCTTTCCAGACTCCGCAGCTAAACCCTAATGCAGACATCTTCAGTCCTGCCAGAAGTCACATTCCAAACATAAATGTCAGCAAATTAGGGGTGATCTAGTATGAAGAAAGCCACAGGAATTCGATGGTAAGGCACCAAGGGAAGCATATAGGTTTAGAATGAGAGTCTGTGGCAAAGGGGAGAGCCTGCAAGAGCTGTCACAGGATTTGGAAACTATGGCACACAAGGCCTACCCAACTGCAACACCCGATGTCCTCCAGCTGTTGCTGAGGGATCAGTTTATAGATGCCTTGGATGTCCACAACTGAAGATACAAGTAAAGCAAGCACACCCCTCTACTATGCAGGATGCAATGGCCAGAGCTCTTGAATTCCAATCCTACGTTAAGTCCAGCAAAGAGGTACCAAGGTTGGTACAGTCATCAGGATTCAAGGCCAGAAAAGGCAGCTTTCAGAGAAGTTTGAGGAACTTTGCTGGTACTCTAACAAACCTGGGCACAAGAGAGCTCCAAGAAGCCACACATAAGCTCTGTGGTGTGACAGAACATTATGCAAAGTTGTAGGGACCAGTGTGGTCATGGGCATGGAGGACAGACACAAAGTATACTT
>NW_013666385.1:91721-101782 GCF_000517525.1 Limulus polyphemus | reverse complement strand
CACCAAGTCAGCTTCAGGAAACCAGTAGTGGTTGGTGTTGAGGGACGCCCACCAATACCCAATGTGAAAGTCCCAAGAGCTAAGTGTAAAATGGCAAGCACACATAGTGTCTACGTGACAGGAAAACTGGATGGCCAAAAGTGCAACTTTGTCATAGATTCTACATCTCAGCAAACCCTTGTAAGTATCAAGATGTTAGATCACAAAGGAGTATCAGAAGCCATACAGAAGCTCTGTTGTGTGACAGGACATTATGCAAGGTTGTGGGGACCAGTGTGGGTAACTATTGAGCTCATGGGCATGGAGGACAGACACAAAGTACACTTGGCTGACATTGAAGACCAATGCATACTAGGGTTGGAGTACTTACTACCAGTGGAAGAACAAAGGCCAAGTTCCGGTAAGTGTTAAAAGAGAGGATGGACTAACCAGGATGGAAGATTATAGAATATCAAGGACGTTGGTGAAACAGGAAATTAGTACATCAAAAACGACGTATGAAAAAAGGTTGGCTGAAAATGTAAAAATTAACAGTAAGGATTTCTTTAAGTACATTTAAGGTAAACAAAATGTTAGGATTGGGGTAGGACCACTGAGGGATGATAAAAGAAGGCTTGTATCTGATGATTATGAGATGGTTGGGTTATTAAATTCTGCTTTTTCTTCCGTTTTTACTAATGAAGATTTAAGCAGTATTCCTCATCTTGAACAGCTGATAGATGGCAATAAGGTTGGACAATATGATTGCATTAATTCTGAGCTTGTTAAGAAAAAATTGGGAAGTTTAAAAGATGATAAGTCTCCTGGCCCAGATAAAATTTCCCAAAGTTTTTGAAGGAGGTTAAGGATTGGAAACAAGTTGCTACTATTTTTGTAAGTTCTTGAATAGTGGGCAGTTAGATTGGAAATTAGTTAATGTCACTATTCTTTTCAAGGGAGGTAATAAAGCTTTTCCCAGTAATTTTACACCTATTAGCTGTAGGAAAAGTTTTGGAAAGTCTAATAAGAGATGCTTTGCAAAGTCATATAACAAAGTTTAGAATTTTAACTGGATAGTCAACATGGTTTCACTGCGAGAAAATCTTGCCTTACAAATCTTTTGACATTCTTTTAAAAAGTTACTGCTTGTATGGATGAGGGTCAGAGTGTAGATTTAGTGTTTCTGTATTTTCATAAAGGATTTGAAAAGGTGCCACATAAAAATCTTGTAAAAAATATCTCTAAATGTGTGTGGGTTATAAGTTAGCTAATTGAATAGACAAGTGACTGGATGGAAGAATGCAGAGGGTTGTTGTAAACGTAATTTGACTGTCACAAGTGGGGTACTCCAGGCTCAGTCTTAGGACCTTTGCTCTTTCTGATTTACATCAATAACATAAATGAAAGAATGGTCAATAAATTACTTAAATTTGTAGATGATATTAAGGTCTTGGGTGTTGCTAACTGTGAAAAGGATGCTGCGCTTTACAAAAGGATTTAGATCATTTAATGATTCAGCAAATAAATGACAGATTGGTTTTGATTATAATAAATGCAGGGTAGAAGTCATCTTCAGCTAAAACAGTTTTATTTTTCTAACAGGTTGGTTGGCCTTTGCATGTGGGTTATCATAATTTGAATTATAAGTGTAATTTGGATGGGAATAACGTTAACAATTTTATGGAAGAAAATGATATTGGTGTTCTTGTTCATCTGTCTTTTAAGCCATCCATCCATGCAGTGTACTGTTGCTGATGGTAGGGCAAATAGGATTTTAGGTTGTATCTACAGAAATATTGAATACAAATCTAAAGATGTTATAATTTCATTGAATAGTCATTGGTTAGGCCACATTTGGAGTAGTGTGTTCAGTTTTGAATCGTTGGAAAGGGTTCAGAGAAGGGTTACTAGAATAGCGACTGAGATGGAGTATGAGGAAAGATTAAGATCTCTGAAATCATTTTCTCTTTAAAAAAGAAGAGTCGGAAGGGATCTGTTTGAGGTATTTAAGATTATAAAGGAAATTGATAGTATTGATGTATCATCTTTTTTCACATTTAACAGTGAGATTAGTAGGACTAGGAGACACAAATATAAATTTTGGCAGGGTAGGAGTCATCTTCAGCTAAGACAGTTTTATTTTTCTAACAGGGTGGTTGGCCTTTGGATGTTGTAGAGGCATTAAATTTAAGTGGGTTTAAGAGAAAGCTTGGTAACTGTATGAATGATAAGGGCTGGCTTTAAGATTTTCTTTTGATTTATTTATTTGATAGTTTAAAAGATGGAACAGCCAAGATGGACCAATAGGTCTCTTGTTGTCCCTATATGTTATGTTATTCTACTTTTATTTTGTTTCATTATTTCATATTTTCATTCTATTATCATTTTTTAGTGTTACATGTTGCAGTTTTATTGACTAACAAGAACAAAATCTCAAAATATAAATTAATTGTTAGCAATGCAACAGAAACTCAAAATTACTGAAAAGACTGAACAAGGTTTAACAGTGAAATTATTGCAGCTGTTTTCTGCAATTCAGAAAAAAACCTTATCAAACAAAAATACAAAAAACTTTAAATGATTTTTAGTAAAGCCTATCATGTTGTTTTATTATGTATAACCTTTTAATATGTATTATGTAAAAATGCATTTCTCAACTTTTTTCATTTTCTTAGAAATACATACTTATATGTAAGCTTTCTTCACGTGTTTGAATAATCCGTTTTTCTTTCCCTCCATTTCCCCAGATAACTGAGAGTCAACAGTACTTTTTTTTTTCTTTATGTTATATTGACAGTCTTTTTTGTTCTTTAACATTGCATATCATTTAGTATTGCAAATGCTGTTTGTTTTTTATACTAATTTAATTATTGAAATATTTTTGTTGATTAATTAGTAAACAATTATTGGTTAAATTGACATGTAACATTACCCTTTTCGTCAAATGAAGACATGTTAAAAATGAAAGAGCAGTGACTCTTATTCTAGTTGCAGTTACTTCTGATTCAAGCACAGTACTTTTTGATTGCTTATCTCTTCCAGTTACTAGTAGTTAAATAAACATGATGAAACTAAGTTGAATGGATGGCAACTGCCGGTTGTAGAAACACAAGTGTAGAGGACGACATTTCAAAAGTCTTCCAACTTTCGTCTTCAGGTTAAGCGCTTTATGTAAACAATACACATGACTAAAGTGAACGCTGAGTAGATACTTTTAATACTTCAGCAAATGAATGGCCATCATGCTTTCAGCATCTCGTCATTGAGAATCATAGAGACATCATGCTTTTAACATCTTGATCCCCAAGGCTCTTGACATGCCTAGCCATAAAGCTACTGGCACCTTGGTCAATGAGGATCATGTCCTCTATTAGCTAGTAACCACATTATACACATCATGGCCACAAAATTTACAAAAAAGCAATACATTTTACCAAAAAAATCTTCAATCACACTTTCCAACATCCATTATGATGATACTTAAGAATGATATAAAAAAGTCAGTATTAAATCTAATAAATATCTTTAACCTTTAATTTGTCATGTGGTAAAATAAAACATATTGCAGCAGTGGTATGTCCTTTTCTAGCCATCTGTATGAAATAAAAGCCAAAGTGGCAATGTGAAGATGTGCAAGAAGTAATTACATATCATCTAAAACAAATGATCAAAGAGAGAAATGCCAGAAAAGAAATTGAATAAAAAGACATCTTTTAGCCATAAACTAAGAAAAACATATAAAATCAGTAAATCAAAATCACAGAAAAAAAAAAATGACCTTGCCAAAATTATAATCCAATTAGTTGCGTGGGGTAAATATGACCCCAATTTAAAACTTTGCAAAAACCTACAGCTGCAGAACACTGATGAAGACTGCAACATGGACAGACACACAATTAAGGAAGCTACTGTGGGCAGGGCTATTTAAAGTGCCATCTATAACATAATAATTAATTAAAGAAATTGCATGAGGTCATAAGGACCCCATGCAACTAACTGAGGGGTAACTAAAAAATATATACTTTCCGGGTAATTGAATATTCTAGAAGTCTGGATTATTTTGAAATCTTACAAACATATCTCAAAAGTTACACGTAAATATTTATTCTTACTTCTATTGTTCTCAAAAAGTATACTAATTTTCTTAAAATTTTCCTAAAAGTCTTTACATCTTCATATGCCTGATGTTTTGAGTTTCTTTTACTTAAACTGTAAATCTGTAGTTATAAAGAATTTGAAAAATATGCAACACTTATGCTACTAATTTAAGCTTCTGATTTATTAGGCAGACAAGCCATTTAAAATACTAAAAATAAATATGAAGCCAAATCTATCATTTGATCAACCAATTGTTACCGAGTTATAGCAGTTTCAGAGAATTTGACTGCTTCATCAGGGCAAATGGAAAGAACAAGGCTTCACATCTTTAAGATTAAATAAATATCTTTAATAGTCTGAAGCATAATAAATATAATGGCTAATATTAAATGGCTACTTTGCATTATAATGTTAGTATTAAATTATAGCTGAACTAAAATTGTAACGTGGTATAAGCCTTTTTTATGTTTTTAACTAAACTTTTCTTCATTTTCCAAAATTTCCTTCAACATGGCGACTTTTCTCAATAGAAAAAAAGATATTGTTCAAATTAATGTTTTAATTACAATATTTGATATTCTACTTTGAGGATGTTTTCCAACATGTTTATTTTTGCAAGCACAGTCAGTGCTGAAAATAAAACAATATAAGACTACAGTTTAGCTTAACTGGACACTTTATAAAACTAATAATCACCAACATCTTAAAATAAACTAAGAAGTAGCACTATCACCTATTAAAAAGCATGCTCATAAATCATTATTCAACAAAGATGCTCAGCCATCTAATACTTTAAAAAGTATGGGTGTGTACATAAAATTACTTATAACAGTAACAAACTTACAGTAAGTTGATAATAAGTATTTAAGCACAAAAGTGAAAATATGTATGTAGCATTATCAATTTATTTTCATCAAAATGAACTAGATAAAGTTCAATTCTATAAAACATAAGATTATAGCTCTTCTTACACTGAAATCCTTTAAACCAGAAGAATGTAATGGCAAAGAAGAACTAAATGCTCCCTGGAGGTTACCAGAGTCCATTTCATCATTTTGGTCTGGAGAAAAGATACTGTCATGAGAAACACTGATTGTTGAAGCATATGGTGTGGCTGGTTTGTTATATCTAAAACAATAAAGAAAGACTTTAATCCTTTCAATCAACTTACAGTACTGTCTTATTAACTAGTGATGACTTTAAATTTAACATTATTATGTTGAAACTATCAAAGTACATTAAAATAATAATGGTATAGCAGTTTATTAATTCATATTGAAAATTATCTTGTTAATAACCAAATTTCACTGAGTCCAAGATATATATATTCTTTTTTCGGGTTCTGGTATCACCATGAACACTTCAACTAAATAAGCAACCTTATTAAATATTATGCTGAATTTACAGAGGCCACAAAATAACTTTGTCAAATTTTACTTCTATAATAAAAGCTTTCGCAAAAAAATATTTAAAAAAGAAAATTGAACTTATTTAAAAACTCTTAAGACAGTTTAAATTATATGAAGTCCCAGCTTATGATTTGAAGCTGCATTACAACTTTATACTGTACACCTATATAAAACACCTACAGGACTGATTTGAAGCTGCATTACAACTTTATACTGACACCTATATAAAACACCTACAGGACTGAGTATGTTATATTAAGATTATTTTGAATATGCTAGTCACATGACAACCACTATCAATATAAAATTGCAATGAAAGGGAATGTATTAAAACAACATTTGGACATTGTTTGGTGTATCATACGTAGTGTGATGCCAACAAAAACTGATCACTTTTGAGAAGGGTAAGTAACAGCTCATTCTGAGTCAAAATATTCATATAGTAAGATTATAACAATGTTTTCAGATCAAAGTTTTAGATTTTCCATGACCAGGATATCCTTTGTAATTAGTAAAATTGGGAAATAAAGGAATATCAATCAATTGCATCGCTACAATCATCCAGAAAGAAACGTACAACAAGCCATATACTAGCTGAGGTACACAAAGTGTGGCATCTTGTAATAGGTGATAGATAATCCACAAAGATCAAAGAGAAAAGCCATCCATGTGCCCCAGGCAACAGCATGCAACATAATTAAGAAGGATTTCTGTTTTGAAAGGTGTCACAAGTCATGCATACATAAGATATTTGTTCAACTACTGCATATCTCAAGCAGCTGGAAAATATAAAAAGTGACATGGCAACTTTCTTGAAACTTAAATGTTTATATATTTATAACTGTTCATTAATTAATATGAAACACTACCTACCAGAACAGCTGTTATATATTTCTCTACCTTTTATGTTTAATAATGATCAGACAAATTCAGATTATTTAAAAGTATGACAATTTCACAAACTACTAACCATGTGTGTGAACACCATACTATGAAAAGTTGTAAAGAGGGGAGTAGAAACCATACCTAGGAATTTTATCTTAAAATAAATCTTTGTTGCTTTTAAGAGAAAATTTATATACTGGTAGACTAAACAGAAGGATAAAACAGATATTATAACAAAAACACCCACAATAAGAATGAATGTACAACATTCCAAAGAAGTATTTGATAATTCACCTTTGGTCCTCAATCTCTACGTTTTGCAATTCACTAGTAGAATGAGATTTTTTATTAGGACCATGACTTTCTTCTACATCATCTCTCTTAATCTTCCATCTAAAAATCCTGCGAACAGCTCGAAGTGGGTGAAACCTTTTCCATCTAGTTCCTGCACACAATCAAAAATATTAATTTCTATTGGTGTGAAAGAATACACATTAAAAAATACCCTCTTCACTTCTTTAATACCTGAATAACTTTACTGGCTTTAAAGCTAACTATCAGCAAAAGGAATACACATAAGCACTCTGAGCAAATATAAATTTATAATGAACAAAGCAACTATGACCTTTAATGATAACTAATAAGAGATAATTTAACATTTCTTGTAAAGCTGCCTTTAGACAGCACCCATGGCTGAAAGTCAAACAGATAGCGACAGAGTTATGAGATAATGTGGTACAAAAGTTAAGTAACTTTAATCTTATATAATACACCCATTTTCAACTAAACAGAATGGAGATAAATACTGTTACATCTGTGAATAAAACTATAGCAGAATAATACAGCCTTGAGCACACAAAATGTAACCAAACATTATCACAGATTTAAATACTAAGATTTACTGAAAAAAAAGGCATTAAACTCACAAAGCACCTGTTTGTAGTAGCTTTACTCAAATCCTCAAAGATAAATAATAGCTATATTGTTAATACACACATAAAAACAAAAACAAATGAGTTCATGCTTTGCCATTACACACATTATATATTTTTTTTACTTTTTACCATTCTATCAAATAACTGAGAAACTGTATAAAAAGAGGCTGAAAATAATTCTTATTTCTTTCACAGATACTAACAACATTTTAACTCAAGATGACTGCAGTTAATTAAAACACAATCATTATCCTAAATAATTAAAAAACTAAAAAATGTTAATAACATAATAAATGTTAACATTATGAGAAGTGATTAAACTAGAAAGACTGTAGATGCTTAATGAATGTGATCATATTTCAAAATAATCTAAAACTATAAGACTATGTTAAAGTTAATGGATGCAAGGAGTATACATATTAAGTTAAAACAAAAAGATTGTAATTGCTTAATAAATGTGAACATGATCCACATTAATTTCACACAAAAGAGAATGTACATGTACTTACATAATATTCATTACCTTAAGATAACATAGCTTCTTAATGAATATATAGTCTTTATAAAACTATTCCCTTGTTTTATATATTTTACTATAAAGTGAATGGGAGACTACAGTCTCTAATGGATGTAAAGAATGTGGAATTTTAAACATGCAAAGTTTTCCTTTTCACAACTAAAACAAGAATCTTTATTCAGAAATATGTTTAAAAATATTTCATGAAGTTGCCCTGCATTTAGTTCATGTCCTCATAAAAAAGGATATATGTGGATGGGGACTTGCTTAAATCATTGTCTCAAGCAAACACTGTATATCACACTGGTCATTCAGGAGAGTTGTTTCTACTCACCTGGCAAAGCTTCTATACATTTACCCCTGAGCTGTAGGACATACCCAAGTGGAGAGTAATACATTAAAAGTTTAACTTAAAAAAAAGTTGCTTAAATATTATCATAACACATTTAATGGAAAATATTACGAGAAAGTGTTATTACTTATTCTCAAACAAATAGCTATTTATAAATTACTGCATACATGTCTATAAATAGATGTATAAAAACAATAAGAAAAAATAATAGCATCAGGTATGATAATGACCTATTTTGATTAAAAAATAAGCATTAATTGCATTATTACAGAAATTAAATTCAACCAATAATTGTTTATTGCCACAATATTCTATAATCTGGTTTAATAAATGACATTAACTTGTTGAATCCAATATCCTCCACAATTAAAATTGGTTGTATGTCAGTTACAGTCATCTAAATAATCAACCATGTTGTTTTCAACCCAAGTTTTATCACATTTCCTAGTACTATTAATATATATGCTTGCATACTTGTTTGTCAGAGCCTCACTTCCTCTGCACAGAATGCTTTATTCTCACATGATTTAATATTATTCCCTTACTGCCACTGTAATTAAGTTATGCAAAATACAGTCAAAATTTTACTTTTTGGACTCCCTTTTTTTATCAAAACAACTCCAGAGAGGGCTTCACTTATTTCATACTCCTGAAGATGAAATTGATAGTCATGTGAGTGAAAGTATGCTAGACATTTGGGATGAATATCCAGTGAGCCAGTAACAATAATGCCTTATGACGAACATATAAAGTAACCAACAAAAAAAACCTCTGAGTAGCCATTATTTGTAGACACCCTCTTGTTTTTAATATTTGACTTGCACATTCTTAACAGTTTTATACGATTAACCAAAATTAAAAATGCATGACACTTTTCTAACAATTAAGTGAAATGAACAATAACTCTAGTGAATAGGCAGTGTAGAAGTTTGCACATATTGATAAGAGCTTAAAGTAAACCTATCTTTGAAAGTGTAGTGAAAATTAACATTGATGTAAAAAACCTAGGATGCACCCTGGTCTGACCAAAAAGTGTGGTATTAACACAGCTGTTTCTGTCTTCATCTAGTAAAGAAGTACTTTCCTTCTACGTTAGCAGGTAAAGAGATTCAGAGTTTGAGACAGAAGCTGGCCAGTTTAACTGTTAGTGGGTACCCTTTACTGTGCATGACACAAGGTTTTAGTGTCTTACATTCAAAATTTTGTTTATGTTATACCAATTAAAATAGCATAAAATCTTAGCTAATAATCCATATTTTAATAGTATATAAGTTTTAAGTTCTTAATTCTACAAGACAATATATATATAAAAAATTCCTGAATTTCCACTAGTGCGACACACGTGACACATTTTGTCTTCATCATCCCTATTTTATCCATCACCCCTCCAAAATGTATGAAATTAAATGTAAAATACTCTCTATAAAATCGTTATTGCTCAAACAGACCATAATTTTTATAGCCTTCAATTTTGTTTGGTTACAGAGCTATCAAATAGAAAATCAGACCCCTACTGCCACACCCACCTGTCACATCCTCTCTTTCACAATTCGTTGATAGCACTCTCTTACATTTCATTATATATTACCTATAACCAATAGAAAGTCAAGGCTTTCATCTGTCAAATGGCGTATTGTATAACGTGTTCTGAACAGATAATCGTCATTGTCACTCTGAATAGCAACATGGTTCCCGTTGGAAAATTAACGACCAGCTTAGGTGAATTTGTAAAGCCTCTTGTTGCATAGTTAGAAAGCCAGAAAATTTTTTAGAGGCAAGTGAATTTGTCTACTTTTTGCATGTTATTAGTCTATATTCTTTGTTGCATAATTTAATTAAATAAAAATTGTTAAGTGTTTTACTATAATCACTAAAAAAAAATCAGG
>NW_013666385.1:76891-91217 GCF_000517525.1 Limulus polyphemus | reverse complement strand
AAAATTAAAATGGTTCACGAGGTACAAATGTGAGCAGCTCGTGGGCAATGTAATTCAAATAGCGGGAGCTACATGTTCCCCGAGTGATTTACAACTTATAATGGTGGGGATAGTAGTTAGACACGGTTCAAAGGGCAATAAAACAATAAAATTTAATTATAAATAGATATATACTATTACGAACTTAGAGCTACTTAGGAAAAAATGGATGTAGTTTCATGTTACAATTTGAAGTCATTCTGGAAAGAAAAAAACGGTAATTTAGGTTTATTTACATATTGTTTTTGGTGGTTACGAGGTTGGTCAATTTGACCGATCCCATTTTGAGATAGGGTAGAGAAAATAATATATAAACTATAAGGATCTAGAGAGAAAAAAATGTTTGAAATGCATTTAGGAGGTTTTAGGGATTACACAAAGTAAATTTGAGATTTTTCACATGATGAAAAGTATTTTTAATTTTAACATGAAAATTAATTTGCACACGGACTATTCAAAACAAATACTCAATATATTCATGGACAAAACTTTATTTTATTTTATTAAAAATACTTCACTAAGAAATATGATTTCTTGTATGTGAAAAGACTTGTAATATTAACTGCTGACAATTTTCGTGAAGATATACCCAATATATATATAGTTATAAGTATCAAATATATATCAACTTTAAACGAGTGCAAAAGATCACGTGACTCAGTCAAATTGACCGACACGGGGTCGGGAGAGTTAATAATAATTATATTGCTTTGTTTTACACTAGTATTCATGACTTTCTTTTGTTATCCATGCTCATTAAACTCTAGACTAGAAAAAATTCCCTCTTGCACCAAGAACTCTCACCACCCATGGTGAAAACTGTCAGCATTCTTAATCTGTCCTAAGGATTTAAAGTTGAAAAGCAACTAGAAGAAAACCCCAGATGTCACAATAATCTGACCTCTCTTGAATAACTTTTACACGCAGAAGGGGAAAAAAAAGGTAATAATGGCAAAGACCATTTTGGGTTAGTCTCCAAAGGAAATCTAAATGCATAATGACTAGTTCTGGTAATGCTACATGCTGGTCTTGGTTGCCTCTAACCAGAGATGTGCATTACTAGATAAAGTCTATAAGGAAGAACCACAACACTGCCAGAAGCAGCCAGCATCTAATAACAGTTCTGAAAACAATTAGGGTAGTTAGTAGCATTCTAAGCTGACTTCAAATGCATACATCTAAATTAAAAAATGGTGGCAAAATGAAGTAAAGTAACCTGATGGCAAAAGAGGTTCTGGACCATGTCTTCATATTTGAATTCGATGACGAGGAACCCACTTTGAGACTAATAATGCTTGGAGATGGCTTGAATGACGTTTTTCTTCATTACCCATTCAAGCCATCTCCAAGCATTATTACATGTCTTCATATGTTTCAGGAAGTTTGTTTCTTGAAATGGTTGGACTCAGGAACAGGTTCAGTGGTCTACATCTTAGAGTACTTAGATGAGAGAAAATTTAAAGACTCTGACATATGCATTGCTGAGCCGTGCCAGAGATTTGATTCCATGAAAAAGCAAGTGATAAACTTGACCAAGTTCAAGTCTTGAGGGTGTAAGGTCACTTATATGTAGTGTCTGAAGCAACTGCACAGAAAAGTTCATCTACAAATTTGTGGAAAGGCTGATCCAAGCAGCCCTCATGCATCTGTGTGGTGACATTATGAGGTAGTCATATCAACCTAGATACTGAACTGAAAAAGCCAAAATAAATGGCTAATATGATTTTGAAGCAACTTTAAAATTTGTAAAAGTAACCAAGATTGAACAAAAACACTAACCATCAGTTTCACTACTCACTGTCACAGCAGTGGTGCACACATGTGAAATTACTAGGGTTGTTAATGGTGACAACAAGATCCAAAGGTCAGAGCAGGTGAAAAATTATATTGGGGAGACAGTTTTTGGTTTCCATAGAATTCAGCAACCTTATTGTAGAAGTAATGTATGTTTATTACACATTTAATACATTTTTAAAGATACTCTCAAAACTATCTTTGTTAATAAAGAACAAATTAAAAGTTTATTTTTGGGCTCATTATCAAATTACTGTTCAAAATCTTTTTGAAATACCTATATTTAGACATTAAATTCATTATAATGGACTGCTCATGTTGAACATTCTATAATATTAGGATACCTTCAGTTACTGGAATGTAACTTACAAGTGTTTTGTATGTTTCACTTTGCATCGATAATCATCAGTTGATGAATTTTTTTAAAATGTTTATCATCCATGATAATAGAAGAAAAATATATTTCAGTACATCTTGCCATAATTTATTTTGTTAATCTGGTATAGACATGATGCAACTTTGTAGAATGAACAGCAACTGCCTGTTGTAGGGACACAAGTGTAGAAAACAACATTTCGAAAGTCTTCCGCCTCTCATCTTCAGGTCAGTTTGTGCAAGGTATTGTCGGTCTTTATAGTATTCTGGTGGATTGTGGAGAGCATGTTACAATTGGTTGGTTTATCTCTGTTTCTGATTGGAAGAGAGGTTTCTGGTAGATTCAACCAATGGTAGCCACAGGTTACTCACCTCTAATCCAGAATCTCTGTTTAATGAAGGTTTAATTGTGTTAATATAAAATTATTCTTAAATTTTTCTTGTTTTTGCTTACAATCAACTTATTTCCAATACAACGAAGAATTCTACGAACAAACAGATGGTCTAGTCATGGGATCACCACTCTCTCCAATCCCAGCAGACATTTTAATGGAAGACTTTGAAGAAAGAGCCCTTTCATCCATACCTATAAATCCAAGTTTCTGCAAACGTTATGTTGATGATACCTTTGTTATTTGGTCCCACGGTCATGAATAATTACCAGTCTTCTTAGAACATCTTAATTCTGTAGACAAAAGAATCCACTTCACCATGGAAATAGAGGAACAAAACAGTTTGACATACTCATCAGCAGACAAGAGAAAAAAATCACCACAACTGTATACAAAAAACCCACCCACACGAACAGATACCTACACTTCCAGTTGTAAAACGTGGCATAATCCAATGCCTAAACAATAGAGCAGAAAACATTTGCGATAAGACTCCATTGAAACAGAACACCAAAATATTGTAAAGGGTTTTAAACAAAATGGTTACACCTCCTCCTTCATCAAAAACTCCCTGAAGAAGACCACAACAGAAAGAAAAGATCAGAAAAACACTACTATTTACCTCTCCTATCTGCAAAATTTCAGTGAAAAACTCAAATGCTTAGCAAAGAAATTCAACATAGAAGTCTGGTGGAAATACTACAAAACATTAAGGTCCATATTGGTAAAAAAAAACAGCAACATACCATTGTTTGGTTGGTGTTTATGGCGCAAAGCAACGAGGCTATCTGCGGCAAACAACTGGTAAAAACAGTGAAAGTAAATTAGAGTAAAATGTAAAAATACAGCGAGTTAAAACCAAAATATGTCCAATACTGGGAGAAAAGATTCATATACAATTAAAAAGGCCAATAGAGCATAAAAAATTAAAAATACAATCAAGTCAAACAGTGTCACCATCGCCAATGACAATGTCTAACATCAGGGATAAACTCTTAGAAAACACTTGTCTAAAATAGTGCCGCCGCTCACGGTCGTAACGACAGCACAACAGTAAAATATGGGCTATTGTGACTTGAGTGTCACAATGGCTACACATTGGCGGGTCAATACCAGATAAAAGAAAACGATGGGTTAAAGACTGTGACCAATGCGTAGCCTTGCCGGGACAACTTCCTCCTTCTGATCCTTACAGAAGCAAGACGGCCAAAGACCAATAGAAAATTTGATCTGAAAAAGCTTGTTACGATGTTGCTCACCCCAAGTCAACTGCCAACTGGCACGAAGCCATGCCTTGAAGACAGGACCAAAGTCCATGTATGGGACAGGAATGGCCATGATTGCACCAGAGCAGATGGACTTAGCTATGGTGTCAGCAAGCTCATTCCCGTGAATACCAACGTGGCCATGTATCTAGAAAAACTGGATGGAAATAGAAGATAGAGAAAAATGTTGAATATCGATGAGAACAGGGTGAGAACTAATGTTAAGCAATTCCAGGGCCAGTAGAGAGCTAAGAGAATCAGTGTAAATAGTACAATCACTGTACTGCATAGCTTCTACATGATCCAGGGCAAGAGAAATAGTATACAACTCGGCAGTGAACACAGAAACCATAGAGGAGATCCTGCGAGCAACTACCAAGCCATAGCACACCATGGCAGAACCTACAGAGTCACCCGATTTCGAACCATCTGTGTAAATAGGAAGAGAAGAATGGCCTGAAAGATGTTCAGCAAAAAGAAGATGGTACTTCCAATCAGGAGTATCTGCCTTCCTCAGATGACTCAAGGAAAGGTCACAGGAAGGGATGGTAATAAGCCATGGCAGAAGGGGCTGATCATTGGGGACAGCAATGTCATTCAATGCCAGACCCAACTGAGCCAGTTACGCCCGGATATGAAGGCCAAAGGGAGGAATTGCAGACCATCTGTTTTGAAAGAGCATAGCCCATCAAGGAAGAAAGACACAATCCCAGGTGAGATGCCATGGTAAGGATCAAAGCTTGGTAGCATATTGTAAAGAAAGTTGCAAATGACGGAGGTGAAGAGGAGGTTTGTGGGATTCAGTGTAAAAACTCTGGACTGGAGAAGAGCGGAAAGCCCAGGTGCAGAGCCGAAGCCCCAGATTGTGCATGGGGTCCAGCATCTTCAAGGCCGAGATCCTGGCAGAACCATAGACAAAAGACCCATAGTCCAGTTTGGATTGAATAAGGGCATGATAGATCCTGAGCATAGCACATCGATCCACCTCCCAAGAGATGGAAGAGAGGACAAGAAGGATGTTCAGAGCCCTTGCACACTTGACACATTGCTGCTTGATGTGCAAAATCAAGCTAAGCTTATGGTCAAAGATAAGCCCCAAGAACTTTGCCACAGGTACCACACGAATAACTACATCACCAAGACAGAGCTCGGGATCAGGGTGGAGACCCTATTGTCAGCAACAATGTAAAACCATTTGCAGTGGTCCACATCAGCAAGCGATTGAGAGCAGTCTGAAGCTGCTGCTCAATAAACCTCATGTTCAATGACTGACACAAGATGTGGAAGTCGTCAACATAAAGCCCATTTGCAACAGTTGGAGGAAGATTAGTAGTGATAGCATTAATTTTAACCCTAAAAAGTGTGACACTCAAGACACAGCCCTGAGGGACTCCAAGTTCCTGTGGAAAGGAATGGGAAAGAATTGCCTGTTCAGTAAAGAGTTCTGAATAAAAATGGGGAAATGGCCACACAACCCATAGGAGTGGAGGTCCTGCAAAATTCCATACCTCCACGTAGTGTCATAAGCCTTCTCAAGCTCAAAGAACACAGAAATAAGGTGTTCTCTCTTCAGGAAGGCTTCTCTGATCAATGACGTTTCAAGTCAAATCAGATGGTCCATGGTGGAGCGCTGTCAACGGAACCCACACTGGGTGGGCAAGAGGAGCATGTTTGATTCGAGGAACCAAACAAGACGAGCATTAACCATCCTCTCTAAGACCTTACAAAGACAACTAGTCAAAGCAATGGGATGATAATTAGAAGGAATCTTGGGATCCTTCCCAGGTTTAGAGAAAGGGAGGACAATAGCCTGGTATCAAGCATCAGGAAAAACATGCTCCTGTCAGATCCGGTTAAAACTAACCAGAAGAATAGCAAGAGAGGCAGGAGAGAGATGACGAGGCATCTCATAATGAGCATCACCATATCCTAACGATGTACTACCAGACCGATGAATAGCAAGTTTGAGTTCCACCAGTGTAAAGAGGCGATTATAGTCATAGAGACGATCGGCCCAAAAGGAAAGAGGTGATGGCTCTGCCCAAGACTTGATGGCCAAGAATACAGGGGAAGAAACAGAAGGGCTAGAAGCATGAGAAAAGCTGTGCTGACAGCATCAGCAATGCTTTGGACATCAGCAACTTCCTGGCCATTGGAGAGCAAGATGGAAAGGGGTTGGGAAGCATACCTCCCAGTGACTTTCCAAATCTTGTTCCATTCAGTTTTGGAACTGGTAGCAGAAGAGATGCTAGTTGTGAACTTAATCCAAGACTCCTTCTGGCTTTGACGTTGAACCTGCTGAGCATGGGCATGGGTCCACTGATAAACAATGTGGTTAGAAAGAGAGGGATACCATCAGAAGGTATCCCAGGCCCGTTTTTGAGTCTTCCATGCCTCGTAGCAAGCAGAACTCCACCATGGACGAGGATACCATGGAAAATGTGTCCAGGTCTTAGGAATAAAATGAGCAGCTGCCTCAACAATAGAGTCAGTCACTGCAACCACATAGTCATCTATTGATGGCAGACAGACAAAGGCAGGATAAAGTTCAGAGAGAGAGGTAACAGATAGCCAGTCAGTCTGGTCCAACTTCCACCGTGGCACTCAGGTTGGGTGGCATCGACTGTGGCCAACCTCCCTCATAATGATAGGAAAATTATCACTGCCCTACAGGTCAGTGTTGACCATCCAAGAAAAGTGAGTGAAAAGTGAAGAGGAGCAGAGTGAGAGATCAAAGACTGAGTAGGTGCTTGAAAATATGTATATGTTCCAGTATTGAAGAGAAAATAGTTATGATCCAAGAGCTTACGCTCTACGGAACGACCCCTCCCATCAATATCAGCACCACTCCAGAAGGGTTTGTGTCCATTAAATCTCCCAGAAGTAAAAAGGGAGATGGCTACTGGTCAACAAGAGCATCAAGGTCTGATTGATCATAAATCTCCCCAAGAGACAGGTAGAGAGAACAAACAGTGATGGTACAACCCAAGGAAACACGTATGGCTATGGCCTATAAGAGTGTATCGAGGGACACAGATAAGGAGGGCACATGCTGGTCGCCCAGCAGTGCCATCTCTCCATGCACCCGTCCATCACATAACCTGTCATTCCAGTACAAAGAAAACTGCCAAAAGGTGACTGTATCAGCAGGTTTCAGAAATGTTTCCTGTAAGGAGAGACACACAGGATGATAGGAGTCAATCAAGGCCTTAATGTCATCAAGATTAGAACGAAAACCCCAACAGTTCCACTGTATCAAAGTGGTCATTTTTATGTAGGTGTAGGAGAACCCTTTGGTTTATGACCATGCCGTTTTTCTTTACTAGATGAAGGTCAATCAACCTCCATGGATCCTGCCTTTGAACGAGTGGGCAGATCTCTGTCCTCAGAGTGAGAATCCAATGACTGAGGATGTAATCGAATGATTGTCCTGCATTTAGGGGCTAAAGAAGGACCCGAGTGGATACTGGAGGCCGGTGCCTGAGGAGGTTGACCCAGGCAGTCACTGGAAGAAATAGTATGGACAGAGATTGGAGTAGACGGAGACCAGTCAACTCTATTATCCATGGAGGGCAGAAGACCCCTCACATGGCATGAAAAAGAGTGAAATGGAGGCACGGAAAGGTCCGTCTACACCCCCACTGTAGCAGTAGAGTGTAGTGCAGTGGCATATGTCCGAGATGGAGTAGGGAACAATAGCTTCCGAGCCTCTGGGTAAGAAATGTTGTGAACAGTCTTCAAATACTGTACCTCCTTCTCCTCCACCCACTTAGGGCAAGACCTAAAGCAAGAAGGGTGGAACCACTACAATTAACACAGTGAGGGTCCAGTTTGCACTCGTAGGAATCGTGGTTCTTGCCACCACAACGAGCACACATCACAGAACCATAACAAGATGTCTTCGAATGACCGAACCACTAGCACTGTTAACATCGGAGAGGGTTGGGAATATAGGGCCGTAACTTACAATTCAAATAACCATGGTGATGAAAACATCAAAATCAGAACAGAGGTCGGCACCATAATACCATCTAGACAAGTGGAGAATCGACGAACTCCTGAAACTCCTTGGCTGGAGAAACCAGCAAGGATCTCTGACTCGGGGATAGACTTCAAGTCCCTCTTGACAATAACTCCCTGTTGAGGAATTCAAAGAAGCATGGGGAGTAACCTAAATGGGTATATCCCCAATGGCCTTTGAATTCAAGAGGAGTTCACTGTGCTTTGCTGTGGATGTTTCAACCAAGGTGTTTCCAGAATTGAGCTTCTTATCTGACATTGGAGAGCCAGCAAGCTCCTCTAAACCTTTCTGAATAAAAAGAGAGACATTTGCCCTAAAGATTTATAGTGAATGCAAGATCAGAAAGTGAGGTACAGGTCCACATTGAGGTGGAGACTGCTGTTCAGAGTCTTCTAGGCATGGTCATTTACCAATTAGCAGAGTTTTTACACTTTTTTTATTTGGATTGGGGGGATCCATAATAAAAGAAAAAGATTCAGTGCCCACTGACCCCACCCGCCATGGAGTCCTATGCGGGGATGCACCACAATGTCAAACAAGGACACTGCAGCAATGCCAGTGTTTCATGAGCACTATACCCAAACACCAGCATCAGACACAATGTCCACAACACCTGTTGAGAATGCCAAACATTGGAACTCAGTTCACCCTAGCCTGAGTGGACCAGCCAAATGACCATGGGGGGCCACCCCGAAGTCACTCGTCTACAGAAATTTAAGGCCAAAGTGATGTGTTGCAGTGCCCTAGACACCACTCAACCACCAGGATCCTCTCCTCCCCTTCACGGGTCGCCACGCATGGCAAACACGTGGGTGGATGTTTAGATCCCAGAGGAGGTAACTGAAAAAACATAACCATGTACAAACATACCAACGAGAAACACTAAAACATAATTTATGAAATTCCGTGTTCCTGCAACGAAACATACATTGTAGAAATGGGAAGAAGACTCGCAACAAGAATAAAAGAACATAAAGACAGTACAAGACTCATGAAAACACAAAATTCAGCCATTGCAGAACACGCCATGTCAGCTGGACACAAAATAAACTGGGAAAAAACTAGAATCATCAACACAGACAAATTTTGGAAGACAAGAAAAATTAAAGAATCATTTTATATTAACACAATTAAACCTTCACTGAACAGAGATTCCGGATTAGAGGTGAGTAACCTGTGGCTACCATTGGTTGAATCTACAGGAAATCTCTCCTCCACTCAGAAATAGGGATATACCAACCAATCATAACACGCTCTTCACAATCTACCAGAATACTATAAAGACCGACAACACCTTACACACACTGCCCTGAAGATAAAAAAGACTTTCAGAACGTCATCCTCTACACTTCTGTCTCTACAACAGGCAGTTGCCATTTATTCTACAAAGTTTCATCATGAATACTCTGCCTAAACAATCTATCAAACAATACTGGTATAGATAGGTTGAAAAGAAAAACAAATTATTTGTGTTGTGACTGCATTTCTAGTATCCACAGCTGTGCATTAAACACCATGGTTCTCTAAAGAAACAACAGAGCTGTCCAGGCTGTTTTCATGGCTGCTTCACAATGTAGCAGGAAAGGTATCTGGATGCAAGTTCGTATGTATCCTGTCTTGAGACATGGGTGACACATACATGTTCCTTTCTGAATGACACATTAGAAAATGTAAGAGAGTAATTAACAAACAATAGCTGTATCAGCTTTGTCTATTTTAAACTAGTGAAACCAGAGTTAGCTCTAGCCACACGTTCAAGTGGGTGCAGTGGTTTGGTCCACCACCCCAGAGGGTAGGAACTGTTAAGTGGTAAGGATGCCCATACTCTACCGTGATATCCTATATTGAAAAGCAGAGCGATCTCGTTGATAGAGAGCATCATCCAACACCTGGTAGCATTTGGATTCATATATCAGATCTGCAGTAGGACGAGTGTCAAACACCACGGATCATCAGAGATGGGCAGCAATCCCTGTCTGTTTTACTCATGTTGGTCCGTGAGTGTACAGTCCAAAACAAATATATTTATGAAACAAAAATACCACAAGGTATACCAATAAGCAGTCCAGCAGAATACTACATCTCAATGGTGGGCATAAAATGACAATGTGACGTGTTATTTTGTCTCTTTTTCTACATTTGATATTGATGCATAGAGGACATATTGAAAGGAGTCAATAAGCCAAAATCTGGCACCATTTGGAATAGTACATCAGGTTCATGGTAGGAAGAGTCTCAACATCATAGTCATATAGTATATTCACAGGTCATACAGTGTAGATTTAAGATTAAATATACCTTGTCAAGCAACATTCACCACAGAGTGGGGTCCAAATATGTGATGAAGGTCCCTGCAAAGAAAAATAAAAATGAATGGAGTACTTACAACCTAAGATACACAGTTACAACATTGGTGATGTCCTACAAGAAAAGATGGAAATATGCAGCCATGGACATGGTAAGGTGACGAATCTGATGGGAAAAAAACATGAAAAGGCGACAATTATCAGAAGGGAAGAAAATGCCAGGCAAATTCAACCCATAAGGATGATGGGAAAAGGTCATGGGAGAGGTGAAAATTTCACGGAAGAAACAGACTGAGGAACCATGGAAGGTACAGTATGCATCATGTACCCTCGGAGATCCTTGACCTGACAAAGCATGCAGTGGGATTGGAACATTCTAGAAGAGCAGGGGTGGAACATAGGACAATGGGAGATAGTACAGAACATAATATACTTGAATAATAAATTCACCAAAGGGGGAAAAGGTCTGGGCAAGTCCCCCGAAATGACACGTGATGATGAGGCATCTTCAGGAGGGGGAAAAGGCTGTCCAAATCCAAAACTAAAAGATCACTTAAAATCTTGTTAGGACAATCATTAGCGTTCTGATTGTAATATGAAAATGGTCAACTCCCGAAGGACTAGAGCCATTACTTCATGAGCTGAGAATCATGGTGTCGACCTGTTACACATGCCGCAGTAAGAGAGTCATGGTCATGACTATCCAAAAACTGCAAGTGCATAACGCCTTAAATCAAGAGGAATGAAGATAAAATAAATCATAACTCTCCAAGAAACAGAAAGAAAATGTAAAATAAAAAATTAACAGAAGGAAAAAATTCATGAAAGTAAAAAACATGTAAATAGGTTAATTAAAACACAAGTGATAAACAAGTCTAATCATAAGGACTACCAATCGAAAAGTGATTAACGTGTGCATGCTTAGAGAGGGCACTAGTTACGAAAGGGGTAGTATCGCACACCTGTTGGTGGAGAGTTGCTGCATGATCATTTGCAAGTTAGTATGCAGTAATAAGTGGGAGTAACAAGGCTAGTGGGGAGTGAAAAGTTGTGTTGATAGAAGGTAGTACAAGTCGAGAAAGCTTTTTGTGTGAGAGGAGGCAAGATATCATATTGGAATTAAAACTTATACAATATTAACATTTCAATTATAAACTATGTTTTATGCTAAGTTTATTGTCATTCATTAATAACAAAGTTGTAAAACAAGCCGTTAAATGCGCACTTTGCAGCTGAGTAGAAAAATAACTCATGTTCAGTACACAAACTTGTAATCATATAGTAAAAATCTGTGACTGGCATACCAGAATTTTATCATATACAATTACATTTCGATTGCCATATGTAACGTGTGTGTGTGTAATTACTATTTAATCATAAATGCTTAAACTTTAGTAATTTTTCAAACATATAACATGACTTCTAGTACTTATACTGTTAAAAAATCTACTTGCACTTGAGATGACTCACTAGAATAGGAGATCACAAAACTATTATAATTTACCTGGTTTTATAGTTAGTGTATAAATAGCTTTAACAAATTAATTTCTGTTTGGAGCAATGATTTTAGTAAATATACTTCAACATTTCCTTTCAGCTTTCCTAATCAAAAAATTGACAAACAACCATCACGTACATGGTTCAGAACATGTTATTTCTATTGGTTATAAGCATGTACTTAAGATAGGTAGGCATGAATAAATAAGTGGCTCCAAATGAATGAAGGGATGGGAAGCTTCTCTGGTAGGTTTGCTAAATATATTGATATCTTAACAAATCAAGAGTATTGGAGGTTCTTACTTTTTTTATTCTAACTTGCCAGTATGTGAAGTTTGAGTTTTTAGTTAATTAAGCAATGTTTATATTGTATGGTATAACTAATAAAATATAAATTCAACAATGTATAGCACAGAATGAGTATTGAGCAATTGTCAATTATATTTCCTTTTGAATCAATGAATTAAATCTTATATAATATTAAAAATATGATTTATTAACTAACTTTTATGCCAAGTTTATTGATATATATTGATAATAAAGTAGTTTAATTAAATTTTGAATGTAACTTTGACCCCATTTATGCACATGCACTACTCACTAGCTCTAGCTTAATTGGTCTGTATATTGGGATTCAACAGCCCATCAAAGTAAACTACCAGAAGTAGTGATTACATAATAAGTGCAAGTTCAAGGAAAACACACACAAGCCAAAACACTATGTCACTGATTAGTCTCTTGAGAATTGATTGGAATAGGAATTTATGGTAAATGAGCAAAATGACTCAGATGGAGAACATTGTGTTATATGATTTTGATTCAGTTCATGAGGAAGAAGACATATGTAATACACATCAAGCAGCTTCTAAAAAGTTAGATCAGGGAGTGCATGTAGAGAACCGATTTAACTGCTCTGAAGTTTTTCCATGATTCCAATATGAGGCTCTTAATTGGTATCAAATGGTGGTTCATGATTAGAAGTCTACATGGCATAGTATGATATCTGCATAAAAATTAACAGTTAAGGTAGCAGCAAAATCTGAATGCCAAAGTTATAATACTTACTTTCTGAGCTATGGATAGATGTCAAGTTGTGAGACAATAAGGTAATGTCTTCCAATAATCAACTGATCTCTCTTAGGTCAAAACAGTATTTATCAGGAGTGTAATCATTTTTGGTGAAGCTTGTTTGTTTGTAGCACAAAGCTACAAAATGGGCTATCTGTGCTTCGCCCATCATGGGTATCAAAATCCAGTTTATAGTGTTGTAAGCCTGCAGACATATCAACGTGCCACTGGGGTGCTTTTGGTGAAGTACTTGTAGCATAAGAAATGTCCTAACCCAGACTAACAATAAGCAGTCAAACTTTCTTTTCCCTCACTATGATGATTAAATTAGTACACACTGAAATATATATATATATATATATATTTCATTGCAGTGAATTATTCCACAGTTTAAAAAAAACTAAAAATGACTTCCTACAGCAAATGTGACAGATTGCCTATCCCTGACCTTGTGAAAATACTATAAATTAATTAAGTATACACTAAAACATAAAACCTCTGAGCAGGTTATTCAGACTACATACGAGAAGAAGTCAAAAAATCATAATCAGAACAACTTATTCTTTTCAGCTGTACCAAGGAAAAAGGCTAATGAGTTATGACTAAACACTCACATTGATAAAACTTTATACTAAAAACTACATATACTATTATATATATTATTAGAAAATAATAATGTAAGATAGAGTTTGTTATAAATACAAAACTAAATGTCAAATAAAATTAATAAAACAATATTAATAATTCAATATTTTAACTTGCATGTCTGTAATTGAGTCCCAAATACATGTTGCTATATCAGACCTACCAAATACTAGCCTATCATCAATACAAAGGCAACTGATCTTAAAAAAATTTCAGTGACTGCAGAAATTTAAAGATTTGAAGAAAAAAACAACAATAGATAGCATTTTTCCAAATTTTAATAATTAAATATGGAATTGGACTTACACAAATGCATATATTTCATGCAAGCAAAACCATACTAGTCTCAAGCGAGTACATATGGAATTCACGGTAGCCTGAACTCTACATTTGGTAGTCCTGGGTGTCAAGCTAGTGGATTTTGACACCACTACTTGATATATAGTGGAGCAGACTATAATTACTAGAAAAATATAGCTAGGACAAATGAGGTTGTTGTACAACATTTTAAAAAATGGATAGTAAGTATTGACTGTTGATAACAGCTAGGGCATCTCACATAGCATTAAGCTGAAAAAAACTTTGAGATCCTTGTTTTCTGAGCACTGAGGTAAATTTTTGCCTAAGACACTTTCTGAGCATTCTTGTATTTCAGCTGATAAAATCGTTCTGTTGTGTCATACCACGAGTTTATACCTGTGAATCTATATCAGTCTACTTGAGGTAATGCTCTATTACATGGATTCCCAACTTTTTTGTTCCTCTATACCCCTTGGCTTCGGGGATTCTGACCGGTTCCCATGTACCCCTAAAAACTGATAAAATTATATTGATTTTATATTATTTTATTATGAAATCTGTATGTGTGGACTGTATAAGGATCTTATAGTATTGATAACATTGATAAATTGAACTCAGCATCTA
>NW_013666385.1:45724-76772 GCF_000517525.1 Limulus polyphemus | reverse complement strand
TAAAGTGTAAACCATGATTATACTCTCAGACCCCTATGTACCCCCTGAGAAGTGCAAATGTACCCCAGGTTGGGAATGTCTGTCTAACATATAACAACTGAAATGGACTACATATGCCTTTGCAGAATATGTCACTCTGTACGATTTTACACACATTGTTTTTGTGTTTATTTGACATAGTGAGTTTTTCAGACTACTAGATGGTGATATTAAAATACTCAAATGATCAACATTGTATAATACACAATTAAAATTGTATTTAAAAACCAATCAACGGGTATAAAAGACACTCTACATAACATACAGGTCAATGACCTACTAACAAGCTATAAATACTTTGGTTATTGTCTTGTAATTCACTCCTGAGGATGACGTTGTAACGTCGAAACATGTAGAGTCGTCAACTTTTTGAAGGCCATAGCTAGGTCTAAATGAAATGTTTTTAATTGTGTACCAGTTTAAAGTTGAATATTGTTTATGATTTTAACTTTATACACAAGTGCCAAAATACTATAATTTTGTTATGAATGTTAATTAAACACAGT
This sequence comes from Limulus polyphemus, assembly GCF_000517525.1. Taxonomy (NCBI): domain Eukaryota; kingdom Metazoa; phylum Arthropoda; class Merostomata; order Xiphosura; family Limulidae; genus Limulus; species Limulus polyphemus. Next base: position 76,227 of record NW_013666385.1, on the reverse strand, counting down.
TATGTAATTATGACATTATCTTTGTTTTAACTTTACCTATTTATTCATATTATATTTAACTCATTTCTGAAGGCAATTTGACATTGTGAACAAATATTATAAAATACTGAAGAATGGAGGCACTTGCCACTACTTGTAGTGGGCTTAATTTCAGTATTTGATGTGAAAAACAAGTTTGCAATTCTTATACACTTCCTCAATAGAACCAGTACTCTGCTTCTGTGATAAGACAAGTGTAAAAACATATATCTGTGAGATAACAGTGTTCACTGATCAGTGAAGCCATTGTCAGGAATACAAGCATGGACATTCACAGGTGACAAATTATTCTTGAGTACAGAGGTGAGTGCATTCACAGTTTTTAATGTAAAAAAGTAACATTTATGTATTGTCTGGATAAGATCTTTTTCTTTTTTTATGCCCTGATTTGCTGTGACACTTAACCTGCATTGCTAACTGGTCTTCTGGGGCATCAGAAACTGAATCAAGTTGGAGTTTTTAATAATAACTTTTTTTACCACTGGGTTCCTCACTTTGAACCAATAACTAGCTTATGAACCTGACCTCCAACACTTAAATTGGAATACTTTTAACTCACTGTGTATGATGACTAGGTCCTAGCATCTTTAATTCAAGTAAAGGCCCTGCATGATGTGACATGTCAGTCAGGCCTAAGCAAGAGACTCCAGTCAGTGGAGAAGCCCACAGAACTATAAACTGAGCAAACCACTACTATTATGGCCCCACTACTTTATCCTTGGCTCCTCTTTAACCAACCCCTGGGAAGTCGTCATCAGCTGAAAAGGAGTGTCAAGCTCCTGTACTTTGCCTGGTGAAAGGCTGCTCCAAAATAGGTGTGAGGTGACTTCCAATCTCCAATGGGACCACCTCATCCCCAACCCAAAATAAGATTTCCATACCCTCAAGAAATCAAGAAGGAAGAATAACAGCCATAAACAGAAGGAACAAGCTAATCAAATGTCTAATGTGGCTAGCATCTCAACAGGTGTTTTATAAATACTATCAATAGCAATCATGGAGACCGTGAACAAAGGAACCATCTAACATTGAACTTAACATATGAATGGAAGCCTGGGCTTTATGCCAAAAGGAGTTCAACAGTCACTATAACATGAAGAGTAGCATAGCTTGCCAACTTGAAAATTGCTGGCTGCAGTAGGAGGTCTCCCAGCTTTGGAAGAATGTGCAGAGGGCTAAAAATTTGTGCTTTGAGCTTTTAGATTATTAAATTAATACTGGTCTTACTTTATTGTCATCCTGATTTTATTTTATTCTAGATTACAATTTATTTATATTCTTTATTTTCATTTTTTTTTTTGTTTGGCTGCATTTATGCTTAATTAACAGTAGTTTCATAATTTGAAGAGTATGAGCAATATTCAGACTATATTTTCTAAACTACTAACAAATCTAGTCACTAAAACAAACCTCTAGTACTTGACAGGTATACCTTAATACCATTTGAGGTGTGTTACTCTTGTATTTATTTATAGCCTACACACTCTTAAAACATTTTTCTACTAATGCAACTAAAGATCAGTTTATGTTGCCATGTTAGGAGGTAACTTACCAGTTTCTGTAACTTTTTTGTCTGATGGTTCATCATCAAGACCTTCAATAGGGGAATAATCTGGAGTGATCACCCTTGGAGTACGAGATGTAGCCATGGTTACACTTTAGGACAACGTTTTTCCTATGAAAAGAGTAATAAAACAAGTGAAAAAAAATAGATAGGATAATTAAATGGAAGAAACATGAATAAAATACCATATGTTAACTAAAGGGAGAAAAAAGGACTGATATTTTTTCAGTACTAACAACATACTACACACTGGAAAAATCAAAAAATACCAGACTAACTTGAAAGATATTGATACACGGTGATATTTAAAAAATAATAATCATTGTTTCTGGGGGAAGATGTAGCATAAAGGAAGAAGACTCATCACAGGAAAATTTGAACATGAGAATTCAAACTTTTAGAAAATTCAATAAAAAGCAAATGATTGTGAGATTGCAATACTTTAATAATATTAGAATGTTGGCTATAATGAGATGTCAAATAATAGGGTTCATACAGGATTGGCAAGAAAACATTCAAGGACTTTTTCAAAGACTTTCCATTTTCAAAGACCATTGATGTTACTATGAGAGCATGAAAGCAGAATTCACACTATCATGAAGGCCACTGTTTTGAACAATATGATTATAATTATGCTCTATATTGACAACTGGGGACACAGTAGTAATATCTAGAACTAAATTTGGGAAATGAATAAAAACAGTATTTAGAAAAAAATATTGGTATAATTCTGATGATTCAATAAAAATTTAATATATGTACTAATGAAGCATCAAAGAATAAAGAATAAATCCACACTATATATTACATTGAATCATAAGTTTGGAATTGATAAGGTGGAGGGACTGGTGAGAGCATTATCCATACTGAAAGCATCTGCATAGATCATGGGTGTGTCAATAGAAGATTGGCACCCTAATGGGAGAATTGCATTACATACAGAAAAGGGATGCTTTTCACCTGGAACTTAATTCATGTACCGTGGGTGGAATTTTACATGATTTGTCATCACTACTGGCCAGGTCCCAACCAGATAGACTCATCTGGGCCAGAATTATAACATACTTATGAGTAGATCCCAACCTGTGGCCATAGAGTGATGCGTTTCAAGCCACCTATATCACGATGAGAAAAGACCCACCTACGTAAAATATTTTCTCAGTGGAATGGCATTAATATCAAGAATGACCAAGATTGATTTTTTGAAAAATTTCACCCATGATTTTCAAATTTTATGAAAAACATATCACAAATCTACCTCTGGATTTTTGCAGACAAGTTCTGTATTTTGATGCCGATGGCAGAAGATTTAATGCCACTTCTCTCAACAAAACTAAAAAGTTATTCATTTGACTGTCTTGCATTCTCTATATACAAATGCTTTTTTGACTTTATGCAACTTTTCAGTGCAGCTTCACCCGTAGCAGCAATGTCAAAACTCTTCGGACACAATTTGCATCGTGCCTTGTGTTCACACCTGGAAACACAAAGCAGCCAGTTTTTGTAGAAATCATTTAGAAGCTATCCATCATTGAATTTACATTTACCAGGCATGATATTATAAATGAAATAATCTATAAAATATAAGAATTCATCAAACATGCCTAGATTCACAGAATAATGGGTTCAATATAGACTACATCATGGAAAAAGATATTATAATTTGCTTTAAAGACAAAACCTTTTTTTCTAAATATCCTTACTATAATTAAATCTAAACCATATTAGGTGTTAGCAGGTTAAACATAGCTTGTTGTTAATTATATAAATTTTTTAAATTCTTTTTTTAACAATTTGGCACTTGCTGCATTCAAGGAGCCTCTATACACAAATAAATATTCAATAGAATGTACACACGTAGATCTATATGGTGTGCACATGTGCATGACATGGTGTACTGGTATAATGTAGGCACACATTAGCCTATGTGATTAGGTTGTGCCACATGTAATGAATAATAAAAAGCATTCTGTCTAGGGTTAGCCAACAATTCTGCACATTTATAAAAACAAATAGTTGCTCATCTATGTACTCGGGTAAAGCTGATTTCAGCTCAAAATAAAAATCAAGTACTTTCAAAACTTTTACTGAAAATCTACAAGCACTTTGAAGATGTTGAAAAAATTAAACAAAATTCAAGCACCTGTGCAAACCTTGGACAAGAAGGGAAGAAAAACCTCTGAAAAAGACTCTAGGAACTATTTTTTGTATCAGTAGCAGAGCTGATATTTAATCTATCTTTCTAATATTAAGACAACAAAAAAATATGAAACAGGAAGTGAAAAGCTTTACAATAAGTTGTAATTATACTAACAGACATAAATATATTGCCAAAAGAGATGAAAACAGACTGTTAAGTGTTAAAGAAATACTTGGTAGATTTTCATTTTTAAAGCCACATAACTTTTAAGGATTGAAGTATGTGTCATTTCTGGTGATTTTTAATATTTTCTAATATAACTACTGTATATACGTTTTCTTAGATTAATAAAAGTGGTAATAGTTTCAGATTATCAAAATCTTACATCCAAAATAGATGGGTATAGACTAATGTACATGTTAAAGGAATGCCTCAGTTTTTCTTTTTAAAACCACATAATTCTTAAGTATTGAAATATGTGCCATTTTTGGTGTTTAAATATACTGTATATATCTTTTTTACTATCTACTATCTTGCTGTCCGAGTGGTTGGAAAATAAACCTTCTGTCATATCTGATACAAGATAAACATACTAAAATTACACAGAGGTTAGTACGTTATAAAAATTGATTTCCCAGTTTCACTACACCATTACAGTCCATGTCACCATGACCAGTCATACTTTATCAGACAGTCATGCATCTTGACAATAGCCTTGCTGTGTAGTTTCCATTGCAAAAGCCTATCATTTCAAAAGCACACCACTACTTTCTTCTTGCTCTCCATAACCCATCTAGTGTATGAGGTCAACAGATTTCCAATGCCCATTTCAACATATAATCATACAGAAGCCCATACGCACTGTGTCTGGCAACTTGATTAGTATGTTTAGCTATAAATTAGCAAAAATACTAGTTTAATTTTTCAGCTGCTTTGGATATGCAACTGTTGAACATATATGATGAGAAAGCAATTTCTGTACATGTGACTTGTGCAACTTTTCCAGGAGATCCTTCTTAATTATGTTACCTAGAACATGTAGATAGCTTTTGCTATTGACTTGTGTGTTTGTGGATTCTCATCTGTTATAAGATTCCATACTTTGCTTTCCACAGCTGTTTCTTTCTGGATGCTCCATATTCCTCTGTTTTTCAATACCAATATGTGTAAGGAAATTCTGAATCATCAGTCTGAAATGCATCTTTATGATCTAAGTGTATGGATATTTTGCATTGGAAAGGGCTGTTACATGTCCTTCCCAACAGCAATCAACTTATAGTGATATCATACTATGTATGAAAGCCAAACAATGTCAAAACGTAGTTCTGAAGTATGCTGTTTCATGGCAACTTTAAACCAGCTGTGGTTGTCACATGACTTTCTGGTTTACATATTCAAGAATCATTTTAATATAATGCACTCAAACCACTGTATAAAGTAAAGTCATGAAATATAACTTTGAAACTAAGTAAAAGGCCATATACTTCATTTGATTTACTTACAAGTTTAGATGATGCACATTTATTATATATTATTACAAAGAACTTTCGAGTGAAAATAAAGTGTACAATAATTATAATTAGCTATGACCTGAAGATATGAATTGTTTTAAAATTCTTCCGTCAGTGGTCCCCATCAGAAGCAATACCACTAAAATTATTTCTGTCAATTGTATTATCGTGTAGCAAGCATTCAATTCAAAATATTTAATTTTCTATACAATTTAAGTAGGTTTACACTTCTTTCTTAATAAACAATCACCATTTGCTTAATGCTTGTGCAAGAAACTTCTGCTAACTTATGCATTTCAATATTACTGCCACGGCTATGAGGTACCTCTACATATACATCTATAGCTAAGCGAACTTTCAACATAGCACAAAAGTTTGAGATACATTTAAGATGTGAAAGAAAACATCTAAAACAGACACACTAACAGAAATGTGAATATAAATACAAATCATCTCAATAACTTAAAAGACAAGACAGAAAATCTGTTATGTTGCTTTGATAAATGACAGTCAATGAACAATTACTTACTCTTTTCAAACATAGTCTTAATTTTTCATAATCATAAGTTCATGAATCTGTTTAATTTTAATTAAAAAATTTTCTTCATGTATAAAAACTGCACATAAGAATAAAATGTAGAAAGTTACTGAAAAATAAGTTTTAAACAGGAAAATATGTTCCTCATGCAGAGCCTGAATAAGCTGGTCCATAAATCATGAAACACTATGGGACCTAGTTTTAGTCACTAAAAAACTGCATAAATTATTTTCACTGACTATAAATATCTTGTACCAGTCAGATAATTTGTCATTCATGACATATTTCAAATCAGAATTTGCTTTATTGTGCTTGGCAAGATGTATCAATGATGACACTGAACATTTCCAACAAGCTTTTCATTTTCATTAATTATAGTTATCACCAGTATTAGACCTATACAACTATTACATTTTGAACATTCCATTCTTTATCCAGTCATATCCATTAGTGATGATGTACTCTGCTCAGTACAGAACACTGTTTATATTTGCCATTTGTTACAAGAACAATTGTTATGGTGTGAATATTTTTTCTAAACCGATAAAGAACGATTGTTATTGATCATACTTGACATCAAACATTAGTATTAGGCCTATTTTACTTTTTTAACACTACATTCTTTATCCAGTCCCTTAGAATTTTTTCATGAAGAAGAAGAGTGTATAATAGTACTTCAACCACATTATGTCCACCACATCCATTGCCGATGATGCACAGCTCATCAGGTTGGCTGGGGTACAACAAATATGGTAGTTCTCTAAAAGGCCAGATGTACAAGAGCCATAAGAAGGCCCCAGCAGAATCCAGGGTGAAACGCCTTTAATATGCACAGGTTGTGTGTTTTATGTATTAAATAAACTGGAGTACATCAAGGATATCATCATTTCCAATCTCGTTGACAAGCAGAAAACTAACCATTTAATCCAACCTTGATCCCAAAGTATTCATCAGTCCTTTTCTTAAACTCCTGTAAAGTTGTTGCCAACTGGAGATGTGTAACATTCCCAACTCTTCAATTTATGACTTCTTGACCTAATGCCCTCAGAATTCATGATACAAAAATCTGATAACACAATCTCATTAATTCCCTTAATAATTTTAAATACTGCAATTATAACACCCCGTGACTCTTCTCTTTAAAAACAATGACATTATGATCAACAAGGGACCATTTGCTCCTTCATGAATGTCCCTGTATACCAACAAGAGATTTGTATAGACACATAGTATCAAATATAGGTTCATCCTTTCACAATGTAACTAAATTTTTAGCATGTAACTTTTCTTTCCTTAGTCACAAAAACACTTATATCATTGAAAATTCTATAGAATTTGTAGAAAAATAAGTAAGGTAAAGCTAAATAATGATGATATATACACATATATTTTAATATTGTATCATTATTCACAAAAGTACCAGCTGATCAAGCTATTACTTGTTTTTGAAGACAAATTGCAAGTGAACAATGTTTTAGTCACTGAAATTTTAAATATGACAAATTTAACAAAAACCTGTATGGAAAATTCATTTTTAAAAATTAACAATAAGATCTATAAACAGACTGAAGACCTAGCTATGGGGTTTCCATTACCTCCATTGTTGTATGATCTTTTCATGGATCAGTTTGAAACTGATGCTTTACAGAATGCTAAATTTAAACCAGAAACATGGGTTAGGTATGTCAATGACACTTTCGTGGTGTGGTGGCATAGTAAAGAAAACTTACTAGTTTTTGCTAATTACTGAAACTGTAGGTTTTGATCCTGTGTCACACCTATTACTATTCAATGAAATATTAAATTGAAGAAATAACAGTTTACTGTTTTGGACATATTAGTTAAGACAAACAAAAATGAGTTAGAAGCTATTATCTATCATAAACGGTTTTCTGTTATCATGCTGCCACACTAAGAATCATGTAATACGAAGTAACAAAAAATGTCAGCTTTCAGTTCTTAAGTTTACAGGTCTTTAAAGCTATGTCCTAATCCAGAAGATTTAAAAAATGAACTGTTATTAATCAAATATATAGCATTAGATAGAGGCTTCTCACCTAATATTCTTGATACAGCTGAGAGAAAATTTAACAAAATCACAATAGATGATCAAAGTAAACCAAAATCAACATTTGATAAAATAGATAAAAAAGGAAATATTGTTTTTACCATATGTCCCAGGTTTGTCATGTCAAATTTTTCATAAACTTAAAAAACAAAAATATCCTAACCATTTATAGACCATTGAATAAAATTAGTCAAAGATCAATTAAAACTAAATATGAAATCAATCTAATGGAGAAAACAGGTATTTACAAAATTTAATGTAAATGTGGTGGTGTATACATTGGTCAAACTAGAAGAAATTTAAAATATATGAATATAAGAGAAATGTTAAAAACAAAAGTGAAAACTCTGTACTAGTTGAACATGCAAATTATACTGGTCATGTCATCCAGTGAGAGAAAACTGTTATTTTGTTTCAAACAAATAATATGATGGCTATAAATATTAGAGAAACTATAGAAATTATGAAACACAGTAAAAAAAAATTATATCTTAAATAACCAGAAAGTATGTAGATGTCATGATCTCTTTTAAGTATGAAAACTAAGTAGTCACATGACCTATGGCTTTTTTGTATTTATATCTTTGCACAGTATTTGTTTTTCCCACTTCTGAGAACAACATGAATAGATGTAGAAACATGTAGAGTGCCTTTTTAAAACTGTTGATCTGTTTTAGAATAAAGATTTTAATTGTGTACTAAACAATGCTGTTCATTTGAATATTTTAATATATTTTAAATATTTACACAAGTTTCTTAAATTTTAACCTTTTAATACTTCCAGTATTACCATGATTTTCAGTTATAGGCATAAGTAGTGTTACATTATATATCTAGAGTTTAGCTTTAATTATAATTAGAGTTACTGTTAGTAGAATTGCAAGTACATGTACAGAGAGATGTAACAATGTATTCATTATAGATATCATATTAGTTAGCTTGACTTTACTTCTTTCGTATGTATCTGACATCAACTCAGAGACAAAGACTAATCTATCGGTAAGATCAGTTCCAGTGTTAAATTGCCAGAAGCTTAGTTGTGTGCAACATTAGAGCAGATGAACCTTTGGAGTACTGGATAAAAGAAGGTCAAAGGTTAAAATAACCAGTACTGCATCACTAAATGTGAAACAAAACAGGTCTTATGCTAATCAATTTTGATCCTGTGTTGCACTTATTGCTAATCAATAATAAAGTCGTGTAAGAAAAAGAATAAGATATTATATTATCAGCCATTATTTGCACAACTTCACCTGTAGCATATGAAACAACAAAATGCAATTATATATCAGTACCATATTTGTCATCAAATGTAAAAGTCAAGTTATCCAGGCTATCATGAATTAGATTATCCCATTTCACCCCCCTCAAAGAATGGAAACTTCCTTAAAACTGCTGACAGTGCACACAGTTCCACTTTCACAAGGTCTTGCCCTATTACACAAAACTTAAGAGGGGTGTTAAGATTATGATCGGCAAAAAAGCCATTATTGGACTGAGTGAATATCAAGGGGCATTCTGACATTGTAGATCTAATTAGGCCGGTGAAACTTAGAACAGCCCAGTAATGGGTCACGAATAATCTCCAAAACTGGACATTATGCAGTGACAATCATCAGTTTGTAACTAAAATTGTCTGCAAGGTCTGTATGAGGCACAAAGATAAACTGAAACCAATCAAAAACTAAAATGATGCATTCATTTATGAAATTTCAAGAATTTCTTTGAAGAAAGATAGATGAACACAGGAGGTCTCATCAGCATATTAGAGCAGGAAGAATTGATACAGAAGCCATGAGACTTATAGATCTACTTCAATTGATAGGTTTCTAACATCATAATAGGATCAAGTTTTATTGAATTTTCAGTTTATGCTTTGTTTGCTACAAACATTCAAGTGAAATTTTCTAAAATATCAAAAATTACCCATAGCATAAAATAAATAAAATCAAGAAAAATAAATACAACTTCCAATGATAAAGCCAAGATTTAAAGCCAGAAAAGTTTAATTATTATTTTTTCCTGCTTTTCTTTTGAACTGACGGGTAAAACCAATATGGAAATAAGTTTATCTTCACTATCCAAGTGTCCAGTTAAACTTAAGTAAATATTGATAATCATAATAATTAGTAAGTGAATCTAAATCATACATGCAAAGATAGTTTTTGCAGGTTTTTCCATGAAAAATGCTGAGGCTAAAGAATATGAGAGGGTGGGAAAGGTTATTGATACCACCTACTTCATGGCTAAGGAAGAGATAGCTTTCATAAAATTTCCTGGCATTGCTAAACTGGAAAAGAAGCATGATGTAGATCTTGGTGATACTTACCTAAATAATATGGCCTGCAGGGAATTTACAAACTGTATAGGCCAGCATCTACTGAACAAATTACTTAGCTCTGTGTCAAACAACAGATTTTTCTCCTTGCTAACAGATGGTAATACTGATACTAGTGTTTATGAAAAGGACTTATTTATATAAATTTCATTTGAAACTATGGATTTAAATTCAAGCTTGTTATTATTATGCAAATTTCTGACTGAACGCTGAGAACCTGAAAACAATGATTCATAAAATGTTTGAGGAAATTGGCATCCCTAATTTTGCAATGAAACTTGTAGGACTATGTGTAGATGGTGCAAATGTTAATCTTGGTGCCAAAAAACAGAATGGTTGCTCTCATTAAGGGAGATGTCCCTTTTCTGGCATCTGCACAATGTTTTAATCACAGGCTAGATTTGGCTGTTCATGCCTTTTTAAGAAAGTCAAATGATGATGCCTGTACTGGTCTTACAGCAATCTATTATCTGTACCAGAATAGTCCTCAAAAATTGCTTGAACTTTGTGAGCTTGGCACTATTGTGGAGAAACAGGTCACAAAGTCCTGAAATGCAGAAGGAACCTGATGGGTTCAGCACAAAATGTTGGCATCCTAGCAGCTGCTCAAATCCTACTCAGTTGTCTGGAGGCACCTGTAAAAGATGACTACAAATGAAAAAATACAAAATCTAAAGAAGTCCTGACAAAGATTACATAATTCCGATTTATAGTGCATTTACTTTACCTGGGAATACTTCTGCATTCATTTTCAAGGCTTTCCATGGCATGGCAAAAAAAATTACATAAAAACCTCACATGCCTTCTCAGCACTGAAAAATTTTAGTAATATTGTGGCTTTTATGAATGCACAAAATTTGGGTGCCTCACCTGATTCTGATCTAGCAAACAATCTTCATAATTCTACCTTCCAAGAAGCTGACAGTGTGAAACATAATTATATTACAGCTGGCTACATTGTTAATGTATGAAGCTGTTGTGAATATTAGTTTAAGCTATATAACTGTGAGGAAAACATCATTAATTGTACTCAGATTCCAGATACAGCTTTGGCCAAATGACAGTGACTTACTGGCTGGATATAGAAATGCAAAAGATGCTTTAGCACTAGCACATTTCAAATTAGTGTGAAGGTAATGCAATCATAATGTTTTAGACTCTGAATGGAATGAAATGAAGACTTTCATTGTCAGTAGTTTTCTGACTTCAATCACTTCTTCATCAGAGGATTGGATGAGAATTTACTATTTCTACCAGAATAAAGTCCCTAACATAACAAAGTTTGTGGAATTTTTGAGAGCACTTCCTTTCTGAAACACAGTTGTTGAAAAATACTTCAGCACAATGGGCAAGGTCAAAGGTGATTAGAGGGCCAAACTTGTTGCTAACATCCTTTAGCACCATTAAATAAATGGGACCCATTGATTATGACTCTTAAAGATGCCGTAGACATTTCTTTTAGTATGTCAAGAATACCTAATGTCCAACTATATGGAAAGACCTATGCTTGACAGCACAGACCCAGTGGATGGAAGTTTCTCAACTTGTTGTGCACCCAACAGCCTAAATGACGTTAATGGAAAAAATAAACTTAGCAAAGCTGAATTTGTCAAAGGACTGTCAGTATGTCAGTCAGTGTGGCCACATATTAAGTGACTCTTCTTCAAAAGTAATCTAAGCCATCTGCACCAGATAGTGCCACACAAACTGTACTAAACGGTAGAAACAACACAGAAATACCTAGTACCAATCATGAACAGAGGTGATGTTGGAAGAGTATCTTTATAGCCTATTGATTGGTATATCAACCTCAAGAATGGCAGCCCATTCTAAGAGACTACTGGCCTGCCTTATTAGGTTGCAAAAGACAAGAAACAAGAATTCTGAAGAGCAAGTGGTTAATTTATTACCAACAAACAACGATGCATTTAAAAACAGCCCAGGTAAATACCCACGGTAGCAGCAGAGCTTATACATTCACCAGGGGATCTCAACTGACCAGAAGCAGAAAAAAAACAAGGAAACCAAGGTCTAAACACCAAGCTGGTAAACAATATGTAAATAGATAACCAGACTCTACCACTTTCACATTATATTAGGCTAATACAATGTCACAGGTATCAGAAGAAGCAAATATGATCTTGAAAAGCTTTGAGTTTTATGACATCATACTCTATCAATACACTAAATTCTCAAATCCTGAGTAGTTTCTCTTCACTGGCTTTAATTTCCCACCATATGCTAGAACCAAGACTGGAATGATCTTTGCAAGCTATCTACCATCCACATAGGTCACCCATAGTTACTTAAAAACATCTGAATCAACAACATGTACAAGAAGGGTAACACAGCACATGTTAAAAATTAGAGGTTCCTGCCTGACCTGTTTGATAAACACTCCTTGTATCTAGCAGTAAGAGACTTCAGTGCCATATACTCCAACTGAGATGCAAATGAAGAATGGAAGTCATAGTAATATAAAACAACCTAGAAACCCATACACAAACTTAAAGCTATCTGGCAGTACTTGTAACCTCAAACATCTCTCCACCAATGAAAAAAAAACCTGCAAAATTAAAACACTGCTCTAATGGAACAATGATACTGAAAAAATCAGAAAAGCATGCAATGAAGCCCAGGATGAGTTCATGCAGCAAAAGCATGACCCAGCCCAGGCATAGGAGGCAAGGACAGAACAAAGCCTATGCTTTATATAAGTGATAAGCTTGCAAACCAACTCATCTGCAAATGGTGATCCCTTCATCATATGAGCAGATTTTTTTTTTTAATTGCTCAGGAGCTGTTAAAATACAACATACATGCATAATTACTTACCCTATACCATCTTGTGCTTGTGACAAATCTATGCCAATCCCATTATCACTGGTTCTGTATACAGGATAAATGTACAATCTTGACAAGGTTAAGCCAACACTGGTGCTCTGGCTCCAAGGACTATAACATGTCTTAACATTCTGATGTCCATACAATGTGTATTTCAACCTTAGTCAATGCAGTGGTGTAGCTATTTTGGAGAAATTCTCCAAAACCTTTGATAAAACAATATCAGACATAGAAAAATTAGTCATTTATTACAGGTAGGGGCCAGTTACAAAACCCTACAACCAAATATGTGACTGTGGAACTGCTCTTTCATGCACAGGAGTATATATTTTCCAGGTTTCAGTTTCAAGCCTGCATCCTAGATGCACTTGAATACAATTCTCATGCTCTTAGCTACAGTGTGAAATTTGCAACTAAAGATGAGTATGTAATCCACAGAAATGAGACATCTCTCCCACTGTAGTCCTCTAAGATTAAGTTCTATTTGACTCTTGAAAATAGCATGTTCATTACACAGACCAAATAACAATGTGGAATTCATACAATTATTCCAGAGTCCTGAAAGTATTCTTTGGTCTACTTTCATCATGCAGTTCAACTTCCTAGTAATCAGAAGTAATCATTACCACCTTCATCTACATAAAATCTTGGGGTTCTTTCTTTCTTTCTTCCTAATAATTACAAATGAAGATGACTATGCACTGTATGAAGGATCAATAATTCAGTCCTTCAACTCAATTTAAATGTTGACTATATCACTAATGTTCCAAGAAAGCCTGTACAGTGGTTGTTTTAACAGATGCACCTCACTTGTATCTATGACAGAATGTGTGATTGTTTTTTGATCTAATCAGTCATTTGGTTACAAACATATTAGCAAATTGCCTGAGCAATTCAATAGGTTCAAATTTCCTTGTGAAGTTCAGATCGCTGTTATAATTCTAAATTGCAAGCTTTAGATGTTTCAAATTCGAAGCTTTAGATGTTGTAGAAGTTCCACAGTCATTCTTGACACTCACTACTCAGCTACTTTGTGTTAGTTCTGCTTCTGTTCTTATGACTATTCCATCTGCTAGTTGAATAAATGAATTTCCACAGTTACAGATTAACACTGGTACAACATCCATGCTCACACAGGTCACTGTTCATACAAGTGCAGCCTCCTTTTCAAACAGAAGTGTTTCAGTAAATTATGTTACTGCAGCATATGGTGATAACACACTAAACTGTATCTATAGTACACCACACAACACTGCTTGCACATAAAGGGGAATTACCACATCTTTTCATCTTGCACACATGCAGTTCACTGTTTCAAGCCCAATCTGGTTTGTACTGGGTGATTTTACCACAGAAGTGCAGTTCATAAGCAAATGTGGCTGATAATTTACATATTAGATTAATCCCTAAGATACCAACTACTTTTGCTCAGCATGTGAAGTTCCCTAGACAAAATCAGAAACTCACCTCTCCACCACATCTGGCTTATCACCATTGGTTTTTCATGGAACATTGATGCACTGCAAAGAGGAGTGGGGAGTACACCAATAAAACCTCACATTCATGCTATGTCACATCCAGTCCATGGGTCTCTAAAGTTAACATTTTCTTAAATCGAAAATGTATATCCAATAATAGTTACCTTATAGCTATTACTCGACTGCCAGGGTTTATTCCTTTGCCAATCTAAGCATTGTTCTGATTTTTTCTCACTTGCTCCAGTCTTATATACTCCAATCAATTACCTTTGGCAATATTTATCTTGTGATACTATCCACCTTTGTCAATACACCTTCTATCCTCATTCAGATAATGTTATAACTTTTTCGAGACTGGCTCAATCCCAGTCTCTAACACCGGCTCTTAATGGGGAGGAATAATGGGAAAGGGTGTAAGTATTATTTATGAAAATTTAACTTTCAAAACATACCTCTTCTCACACTTACAGTTAGAATCCCACATTGATAAGGTGGAGAGGCCAGTGAGGGCATTAACCATACAGAGAGCATCTGCATAGATCATGAGTGTGTCAACAGGAGATTGGCACCCTAGTGGGAAAACTGCACAACATCCAGAATAAATATTCTCTTCACCCAGAACTTAATTTCTGTATTGTGGGTTGAATTTTATGTGATTTATTAACACTATAGGCCAGGCCACAATCAGATAGCCGAGGTTCCAGTATTCGGGGTTAGAATTAAAGAGCCATGGTCCCTATATCCCACATTGGGATATATATTTATGAATGAACCGCAACCAACATCCATAGAGTGATGCATTCCGAGCCACCAGAATCACGACAAGAAAGTAAGCAACACTGAAGAGGACAAACTTTCTTCTCAACCTCAAGAGGTCTGAAAGGCAATGCCCCAGGCTCAGAATGACAGGATCATGTACACCATACTAAACCTGAGGAAACTGAACTCATCTGGTCTGGATGTATAAACACTCATCCCCACTCCCCAACCATGTGGGCAAGGTAAATTCCACTTGCCCTCAGAATTATGGGGAGAGTGTGGAACAACTGTACTCAACCAAGGACCCAGGATGGGACCAGTCTGCATTTGAAATTATGAGAAGACAGTAGAACCTCATCCATGAACAGTGTGCTGAACCAATTTTGATTAAAAAGAAGGGCCATGTTCAACTCAACTGGATAGCCAAGTGTCAAATCTGAACCAGTATTACAAATAGGCTCCCACATAGGCTGGTGCCACTCATACTGACATCTGGGAAAAAACATAAAGAGACCAGTTTAGGAGGGCCCTCATCTTTACCTTCTTCTCCAAGAGTGGAGGAATTCATTCTAACACAATGGAGGAAAACCCTCTGTCCACCATCCAGTGGCTGGAAACTGGGTGTGATAAGGATCCCTTAGCTTCACTAATAGAATCTGGGTGGAGTAATGCACATTGAGAAGCCCTGAGGAACAGAATTTTTAATAGCAAATCAATTTATTCAATCCAATGATCAGCAAGGATGGGCAGGATCTCCTTATGCTTAATTCATGATAGTCCATGAATGATGGTCCAGCATAGTACAGTAACACCACCCAGTCAACCTTTAGGTGGTTGTACAGAACACCTCATTTTTACAGAGCCTGTTGCAACCTGTATAAAGTATACTGAATTAGTGGTTGCTTGTGAGGAATTGGTATGATAAAAGCACACATGCCTGGGCAACACTCACCAATGAGTGGGATCCTGCGAAAATGAAGTAAGGGATCCAGAAAGGTAGCAATGAAAATACTTACCCCTCTATATAATCTAGCAGAAATGGTTAAGATAGCTAAAGGGCGTAGGCAAAAATCCTCAGATGAAGATACTGCCAGATCATGCAAACAACATGAAATAAAACTAGTGGGAGATGTCCACATACCAATCCACACAATGTTCTCCAGTGGGCAATTCAAACCGGGCTGCCAAGGACATAGAAATGTGACAAATCTGATTAGACTTCATTCACAGAAAATTCCTCACCTTCAAACAGAGCCCAGAATAAAAAGTCATTGTCTAGCATTTCTAAAGGTATTACTGATGACAAGACCCTCACTGAACATTACCACGATAGAAATCTGATTCGACACAGAAGTGAGAAATAGTGATCTGACAGTGTCTTTGGTAAGAAAAACCAGTCTGCGAACATAGAGAGAATGAGAAAGCAGTCTGTGGACAAACAGTGCAAATCAATCTGACAAGCAATGTCTGTAGGTCAGCAGTCATTAAAAATATACACATAAAAGGGATTCATGGTATATGAGAATCAGGTCACAAATAGGTGTTAAGAAAGAGCATGTAATGTTACCTTAATCGGTTAGCCGAGTGTACCATGTCAGAACATGGCTGCCTCCACACATATATAGCCTGAGAAGAAGTGGAAGAGGGGGAGACTCTGTAAAATACTGTAGAAGCAGAAACCAGGGTGTATCTGCCAATCTGGTGCTATAAACAGAACCCAAAAATGGGTTGGAACAAATCATATCTAGTACCCTGGGTAATATATGAATTGAAGGGAATGCTTAGTGTTGTAATCCCCTCCTGTGTTGATGGAATGCATTCATTGCCAAAGCCTAAAGGTGAGACCAAATTGCCAGTAGTTGGGTGATCCAATGAGAGGCCAACCCACCAATCAGAGTTGCAAAATGAGAACCAACCAATAGAACCTTACGATGCAGCATCTATTCTGTTAAGATAAACTGTTTGGGTCAAGACAATTGATCTGCCATCGAAGCTATCACCTGTGGAAGATGACAAGCTAGTCGGGTGATATGATAGGAGTGATCTCGAGAAAGAAGATCCAAGGTTAAAAAATGAGCCCTGGACCAAGTGCCTCCTCGATGAGAAATATAAGACAACACCACAGTAAAGCCAGATGATTTTCCTCTTAATAAGCAGCATAGGTGATTATTATATGCCTTTGGGATCTGTTGGGGCTCAGCTCCAAGAATTTCTGGATGTGTGGTAAACCTTAGCCATGATTCCATGGGCACTAGAAGTCCTTGAGTCAGGATTAGTCATTCATTTCACATCTTCACCACTGTTATCCACCCAACCTATAGTGTTTCTGTCCCCTGCAGATTCTCAGGATTTGGAACTTAGTTCTAGGGCTGTCAGAGTTTGGTTGGTCTAGGGGTAGTGAGAGAGTCATGCTAGTTCTTCAGAGGTTTTATTCCCATCAGTTGTTGGGCATCAGAAAACAGGAGATTGGTGTCCAATCATTGATCTTTCTTGTCCATATCAATGCCTAGATTCTCCAATTTTCTCAAGTTACTCAATCTGAGTTGACATTTTATAGTGGGATTGTAGATGTCTAAGTTTGTTGTAATCAGATCTTATCTGCACATTGCCATAGTGGGGTCGTCCCACCACTATCAGTATTTTTTGTGCACAAGGTTCAGTATCGGGTTTTTACCTTCGAACTTGCATTGGCTTCCCATGGGTTTTGCTGTATCATAAAAATTTTTTCTCATAACTTCCATCCATTGCACTGTGCACACACCATTCCATAGACAACTGGTTACTGCTAGCACCATCTCGTTAGTTGTCAGAACATCACATCGTGATTCTGCATTCAGAAACAACCAAGGCAGGGTTCATTCTTAGGGCTGAGACATCTATTCTCGCTCCAACACAATATGTCGTCAATCTGGGTATTTTTTCATCATGTATCTCAGACAGGCTCAGCTGACTCCCATCTGGCTTCACATTACGGAACAGGAAGTCTGGCTCTTACTGACCCCTCCTTCTCCCACTGCATGGATGGTCCTCTCTCTTGATTCCTTCATGCCTTTTGGATAAGCGAGCAAGATATCCCTTCATTGGTCTTTATGTGACCAAAGGACCATAAATATCAATTCACTAGATTCTCTAGTTTCCTTATTCAGGATCATTCTTCAATCTCGAGAGGTTGTTAAGTCGGGACACTACTAAGATACGTGTTCCTCTACCGCCACCTGGTCCAGAGTTCCATCTCATCAAAAATGCCTTGCTCCAGGAATGGGGTACATATACTGACAGTCAGGAATTCCAGGGGGACTAAATAGCCAACAGACTAAAAGAAGGCATAGGAAAAAGTGAATCTAAGTTCCCTCCAGAATGTCGAGGATTGCCCCCCCCCCAGAGGAACACCACAGAACCAAATATATGTCTCCATCTCACTACGAATAAGATCACTGACAGTCTCAAACATTCAGTCTGTTGAATGCTTGTTCGCAATCAGTTGTTTAATAAATTATATTTCATTTTACACGTAATTTGTGTAGAAGGCGAGCTATATCAAAGAACTATTTTAAAAAACAACAGTAAGAGCACAGTCACATAAGTTCTTCATTTTTGGCTGAGTCTGAACAGATTCAACTTTAGACGGGTCTCTAAACAGTTCCTCTCTGCTGACTATGTGTCCAAATAAACTCACCTGTTGATGGAACAACTTACATTTCTTAGGATTCAACTTAAAGTTTTTTTTACTTCAACTACTCCAGAACTTTCTTTAGCACATCATAAGCATTATCAAAGGTCTTCCTATGTGCAATTATGTAGATGAGTACAATGTTCGACGGTAGTTCAGACAAAGCCCTTTCCACTAGATGTTGAAATGTAGCAGGTGCATTACAAAATTCAAATGAATATACAGCAAATTATCACAGTCCATCTCCTGCAGTAAAGGCTGTCTTCTTTCTAACTGCTTCATTGACTTGCATTTGTCAGTATCCACTCTAAAGATCCAAAGTTGAAAAAAACATTCTGATCCAGACAGAGTATCCAAAGTAGAATCAATCCTTGACATTGTTCTGGTGACTTCATTCACTTTAAGGTAGACCATACAGAACCTTGTCATCATGTCAAAAGATTTGTAAGGCAAGATTTTCCCTAAGTAAAACCATGTTGACTATCCAATAAAACTCTAAACTTTATTGAATGGCTTAGCATCCTTCTTGTGACTTCATTCACTTTAAGGTAGTCCATACAGAACCTTGTGGATCCATCTTTCTTCTTCACAAGAAAAATGGGTGATGCATGGAATAGTACTTGGTTCTATTACTACTTGTATGTTAACTGACATACAGGGGATACATCTCCAGCATCAAACTTAGGAGTTATTCTATTTGTTCAGCCTAAGCCCTGAGGTACACTAGAAAAGGCATCTTCATATCCTATGAACAAGTCATGCAATCTATGGTATTGATAAGTTGTAAGGCCTCCACAACTCCAGTTATACAGCTCATACAAGTGATGTGGTATGCTATCCTTATGTGAGGATTTGACAACAGACTTCCAACATCTTTTCTTAAAGGTGACTACTTCTGCTTCTTTGATGTGGAAGTACTATCTTGCAATGTCTCATCCAGAAATTGGTTCATTGTTTTCATGGCCCTAGAAGTTCAACCTCAGGTGTATTAATTCTCATTAAGTGCACAAGTATTTCCTGGTCATAGGCTGTGAAACTATTTGAAGCTAGCCTAATATCTCATCCCTGTCTCTGCATAAAATCAATTTCCAATATGCATTCTTCTTTGATGTCAATTACCCACACATCATAAGTCATAGAGAAGTTTGCTATGGAAAAAACAATTACCAACTTTCTTCTTGCTGCAACTTTATGTCCACTTGCTGTTTGTATCAATCCATCTCCTTTTTTCAAAAATGGAGGCAAGTTCCCACCTTCTGTTATCAAATCAGGTAGAACTATTGTTGCTGTAGAATCAGTGTCAATCAACAAACTGCAAGGATTCCCATCAATAAACCCGTGGACTGGTTTCTTTAAATGATCTTCTTATCTCATTTGGGGCAGATGGAGCATTCTCAGTTGAACTTACCTAATAAGTTTAGGTAATTTCTGTTTCCCAATCTCTGGATAGCCCTTTGTTATTTTTCTTTGATTTAGTTGGGCTAAAAGACTCATCCTTAGATATTTTTTCACTGTTGTATTAACAGCTGTTTATTCCACACAGGCTTAGCTGTAATAGCCCTCTTTCTCACATTTATAACTGTTTCCTTTTACTGACATTCTCTTGAAAGAGAACTTACTCCCTACATGCTTTTGCCTGCAGTTCCTGGCAATATTACCTTCCCAAGTCACACTTGAAACACCTATTGCCATATAGTTTATTTCCTACATTCTGTGTAACTAGCTGTCTAACTAACCCTTTCAGTATTTATATCATCAGAGGGAGTTAATGTTTCGTTACTACTCAATCTGATGATCCCATAACTTCAAAATGGTGCTTATCTGTGACTTTAATGGATTCAAGTTCCACTGCCAACTGGAAAGCTTCCTTTAAAGATATAAACTTACTCTGCTTCAACCTTATTCTCATATCCTTATCTGTTGTGGCATCTATACACTGATCACATGCCAACAAATCCATTACTTCACTGCAGCATTCAAGAAAGATGATTAGGAAAGCCTTTTCAAATTTTCCTCAAGTTAGCTAAGGTATCTTCTTTCCTATATACTCTGTTCAGAACTTTGCTCTAGATACTTTCTTCTGGTGTCTCACTCTGAACATATTGAGTAAGGTATACTAAAGTTCATTAGTTGTTAAAAAGTTTTCAGCTGGAAGAATACATAATGTCATTAAAACTGGTTCTTTTAAATGGGCAGCAAGAAGAATAGCTTGTTGTTCACCACTAAACCCATTCACACTGAACATTATTTCAAACTGAGCCTGATATGTCCAGGAGCATCAAGAGCCAGCACAAGCTCATTAAAAAGATTATCTTCAATTAGAACAGCAACAAGCTTATAAACAAGTCAAACTCATAGCAGGAACCGTTTTTAGCCCACAGTAGAACAGTAAACATTAATAAAGTAACAACAAATATCTATTAAGTATATATTATTTATTACTCAAATTATTATTTCAATGATTCTTAATGTATCAAACATCTACATGCAAAAAAAAGCCAAAAGTATGCTCTTTATAATTCAATGAAGATATAGCCTAAAAGTGCTTTGTGAGCTTTACAGGTTTCAGTCGCCCAAGCAATGGTCCAAGTCCGAGTCTATCTATCTATCTATATATAGATAATTTTCTTTACAAGCCTTTTATGTGGCACCTTGTCAAATGCTTTCTAAAAATCCAGATACACCAAATCTACACCCCTACCCTCATATACATAAGCAGTAACCTTTTCAAAGAATGTCAAAAGATTTGTATGGCAAGATTTTCCCTCAGTGAAACTATGTTGACTATCCAATAAAACTCTAAATTTTATTGAATGGCTTTGCAAATCATCTTTTATCAGACTTTCCAAACGTTTCTCACAACTAATGTAAGACTAATGGGCCTATAATTACATGGACATTTTTTATCCCCTCCCTTGAAAAGAAGAGTGACATTAGCTAACTCTCAATCCTATGGTACTTGCCCACTATTCAAGGACTGACAAAAAATAGTAGCAAGTGACTCACATATCCAATCCTTAACCTCCTTCAAAACCCTGGGAAATATTATCTGGCCCATAAGCCTTATCATTCTTTAAACTTCTCAATTTCTTCTTAACATGGTCAGAATTAATGTAGTCATCTTGTTTGATCTTGTTTCCATCTATCAACTGTTCAAGATGTGGAATACTACTTAAATCTTCATTAGTAAAAACTGAAGAAAAAGCAAAATTTAATAACCCATAACTCATCACATATGAGCATTCCTTTACCATCACTCAAAGGTCCTACTCCAATATTAGCATTTTGTTTACCCTTAATGTATTTAAAGAAATCCTTACTTTTAATTTTTACATTTTCAGCCAACCTTTTCTCATATATCCTTTTTGACATTCTAATTTCCTGTTTCACCAACTTTCTTGATTCTCTATAACCTTCCAAGTCTCTGCTCCTACCAGGCAATTTAAATTTCTTAAACTTATGATGCTATTCTTTCATTTTATCTCTATAATATTTGTGAGCCAATGTGGTTTTTACATACATATACTTTTTCTTTCTATAAAGAATATGTTTACCTTGAATATTCAAAAATGTATCTTTAAAAATTTTCCACATTTGATCAGTGTCTCCAAATAACTTAGCTGCTCAATTCATAACAGATAATTCTTGTCGCATCCCTTCAAAATTTGCTTTTTTGAAAGTTGTAACCAAAATACCATTATTTGTGATCTCCATATGCAACAAAACATTGAACCTAATAGAGCAATGATCACTTGCACCCAGATATTACCCAAATTTCACCCTCCCAACAATTTCTATATTAGTACTTAACAATAAATCTCAAGTGGCATTGTTTCTAATAGGTTCCTTGGCTTATTGGTGAAGAAAGCCATCTTGAACAGTTTCCAAAAACCTTTCTCCTTCATGGTTTGACTCTTAACATTTAGCAATCTATATGCCTGAAATTCAAATCACCCATAATTATGACTTCATTAACTGAAGTCTTATCTCATTGTAAGTTTCTCACTAATTTCATCAGTATCATTTAGTAGTCTGTAACAAATTCCCATTAAAAGCCTTTTCCCTTTATATCCACTAATAGAAACCCAAATGTATTCAATCTCCTTGCTGTTATCTTTGAGATCCTCAACTTCAACAGGATGTAACTCACATTTTACATATAAAGCCAATTCTCCCCCTCTCTTCAGTAATCTATCCCTATTAAATGACATATAACCCTGTTATTTCAAAGAAGTTTCTCTCATTAAAACCATCTAAGTGTAACCATGTTTCAGTTATTTCCATTATATTAAAGTCCTTCATTCCTACCAGTGCTCTAAAGTCATTATTTTATTTCTTATGCTTCTAGAATTACAATCATAACAAGTAAGCCTATCCTTAGAACTACATCTATACTTATTTCCTATGCTAAACTTTTCACTACATCTTCTATTTATTTTTATTTTTTTGCATTTAGGTTATTCTGGGCCTCCCCACTGTTTAGTTTTTACAGCTGAATTAATATCCCTTGCAAACAAGCTAGACCCTACCCTATTTAAATGCAAACCCTCCATTCCAAAAAGTTCCCTTCTCCCATATAACTGATCCCACAAGCTCAACCAGCCTGTCTGCTCATCCTTACAAATTAAGCTATGCCTAGCATTTAGCCCTAGTGACCTACTTATAACTTCATCCCTACAGTTAATTCTGGGCAGTATCCTTGACAAAATTAAATTATGGCCTTTATTTTTAAATGCCTTTATCAACCTCTTGTAGTTATTAATTTGCTCCTCTGACCTACCTTTCCTTACATCAATAGCCCCTATGTGCACAATAAAAACTGCATCTCTGCTCGTCCCTTTATTATATCTCCTGCTCTATCAGTTATATCCTCCATCTGTGCCTCTGGGTAGCATAATCTAATTCTTTTTTCTCAATTTACTCCACAGACTATCCTATCCACATAACTTGTCAAGTAATCACCTCCTTATCATCCACATCCTTCTCTGAACCTTTTCCTTCCCCCCATCTGCACAAGACAAGGGCTGAAATCTGTTACTCAATAGAACAGGCTCATTACAATTAAATCCACTACTTTTAGCCCTAATAGTACTATTTCTAACTTCCTGAAAGCCATTATTATCTAACGTATTCCTTTCATGCAAAAGCTTAAGCTCCTCTTTAAGTCCTGCTGCCATTTCTCACAGTCTACACTTCTCTATATCTATCGCTTCTACTTTAATTAGGATAACCTCCAACTTTTCCTCCATCGTATGAAACATTAAAAGAATCAAAGATAAACTTTCTATAGTACACAACCTAGGAAAAAAGCATATTCGAATTTTGGATTTACAAAATAATGCTATTAGTTTTCTGAATTATATCACTTTTGGTTATGCATTACTTTTAACGTTTTTAAGTTAAAGTGCTTTTTGTTACAGAATATAAAAGTTGCCTTAACTAGAGGTGATATAAAACGTTTTTGCCATTTAATATTTTATCGAGCCATATTAGTTTTTCTACTTGTTCAAAAACTGAGAAAAATAAACGATAGCTAACAAAAAGCAAGATGAATTCAGAAACCAAAAGATAGTAAGTCAAAATTCAATTTCCTATTGAACAGTAAAAACACGCTGCTCAATACGGTGTTTTCCGAGTAAAACTCATCACCTAAAATGTCTGAGGAGGCCAGACGTGGCCTAGTGGTTAATGCTACGGATAGGAAGTATCCAAGGTAATGACGTGAATACAATCTGCACTTTCAGCTGTGGGGGCGCTATTACTGCGAAAATCTTAGCTTGCGAGTGCTGCTGACTGGATAAAATTTTTAAATTAGGTATGGCTATTGCCTGAACCATAGTCTTTGACCTAGTCATTTAGCCCATATGTAGCATAACACTTATCCTGTTGAAAATATCAAATATTGTTTCAATACTGTAACTAGTAGCCTAAACCTTTCCACGTTTCACTCGCTAGCAAACAGTAGGACTACACAATTCATACTAAAAACTTATAATAATTCGTTTCTTACGCCGTTTTTTGTTCAAATAATATTTTCCAAGATACTTTTATATTTTCATAAATAAGTCGACGTATTTTTTCTGTTTATAATAAATATATTCATTATCAAAGCATACTGTATAATTTATTACGTTTATTAAAACAATCAAAGCAGTTTACGTGAAGGATGATGACGCCTGACATTTGTTCTATCAATCAACAAACTTAATGATCAAATCTTTCTCAACATTTTTTTGAAGTTTAATCTTACCTATTGATTAATTTTCGACTAATTTCTTAAAGTAGTATAAAATATATTTAAATTAGTGTTAGTTTCATATGACTGCATGTTCAGCTCTGTTTATGACAAACTTAATGCCCTCACGATGTGCGGGAACGTAGCAACTAGAGCATGACCATGTACTTTAAGTCGTGTGGTACAGTCTGTGCCTGACACTACAATATAAAAATTTCCATTACAGTAAACAAGTTACTAATCTGGTTATAATGAGAATCAGATGTACGAATAAAGACTTGGCCAAGTTATGCTAAACAGATAGTGACAAATAATTGTATTTAAAATATTACACAACTTTCGACTACTACCTAAGTAACTAAAGTACTATTATTATTCACCCCTTAATCCATTCAAATATACCATATTTACAACTATTTTTACCCCCATATAAATCATTATTTTTCGTATTTTTTGCATAATCTCAAAGATTAGTGAGAAATAAAAAGCATGTAACATATACAATCAAATTAATACTTAGTTGAGAACTTTTAAATATATATCGAACTGATTTTATAACAAAATTTAATCAAATTAACATTTCTTTTCGACCGGGATTTAAAAAAAAATCAAGGTCTTACCTCTCCACAAAACACGTTATACAAATTGCCACAGATTTATTTGCTACTTTTCCAACCCCGTGTTAGTAATCTTCTGAGAAAAAAAAGCGAATTTTTGATCCGATATGTAGACAAATCTGTAGAAAACATAGTGTATTATTCACTATATCGTGAACTGAGGTCATAAGTACACTTTTCTGCGATTGATGTTTCACGAACATCCTTCTTATGAATTGTTAATTGACAAACTTTTGAAAAAAAAAATTGAAAATAATAAATATTCTTCCTTCTTGAATTCAACATAACTCGCTGACAAACCAATCTAATTAGTCCAAACAAACACAGAAGCGATCACGCATTAGGTAATAAACTTAATTAGTAACAAATACAACGCCTTTTTTTTTTTTTTGCAAGTTACTCAGTAATCTTTTGCCTTAGTTTTGAACTGAACTCCTCTGTCGTGAACCACGATACTGGCTCATAATAGGGACTGCAAGGAATTGCACAAAAGCCTAATAGAATGTTCGGGCAAAAAGCACCTTAAACAGTAAATATTCAGTTCAAACAACACTTTAAAACCTTTACTATTAACTGCTAAGGTTGAACACAAATAAAAATGCGCAAAACGGCCATATGTAATTCTTATTATCATTATTATTCTCTTGCCAACCTACAACAAAAACAGCTTGATATATTGTACTCAAACCTTTTGTAGAATACTAAATAAGGTACTGCGAAGGTTGTAGGTGTATTGAAAAGTCGATTTGTCTCTTAAATATTTTACATAAACTAAAAACATCATAATTCTATTGTAAACGATGATATCATTACCCCTTGAAGTTAGCTTTTTTACAAACATCTGGCGTTCCTTTAGAAACCTGAAGTACAGGGTGAAACAGAAATTATCTGCCAATAATATATGAACATTAGATGATTGTAACATGTAGATACTTAATGCTTTGTGTACTATACAATCCGTGTCTTCAGTGAACCAACCCCTGTATTATGTATGAAGTGAAGGAGTAAAAAAAAAAAAATACTGTACACATAATATTAAATTTTATTACACACATTCGTAGAATATTTACTTTAAAAAGACACAAAAGTTTATTTAAAGCAACGTTTCAGAGGTATATGTTTTATTTGAAAAGGCTGTTTTTCTTCTGGTAAAATTTTATGCACTTGATGGGGGTTGTCTCTCAGTCTAGCATATATTTGCCCATTGCTATGTATTATATATAGAGAATTTAGTTACACAGAAACTATATGTGCTCACTATATTCTCAAACAAAACTTCATGACAATCTCCAGCTGCAACTTAACATTTTATATCTCGAAGTAATGCGATTGGTAGCTACAGTAAATCATCATGACCCGTATCAGCTAGCTACCAGCTATGTTTATTATCATTACAATATATAAAGTTACCTACCATATCAAGTAACCCTTTGCCCATTGTTGCAAAAAAAAAAAAAAAAAACAGCAAATAAGATATATAAAACATTGGGAATTTAAAAACCTGCAAATAGCGACTGTACAAAAATAAGCAACAAGGCTAAATATACTCTAGACATTATTTACTCAAACTACAAATCCCTCTTTTGACTCCACCAAATGTTATTATAAGTAACAGCATGGAGCCAAAATAGGGATTTGTAATTTGAGTAAATAACGGCTACAGTATCTCCAGCCTTGTTTGCTTACTTTTTTTTACTCTCTCTCTGTTTGCAGGTTTTTAAATTCCCAATTTTTTATCTATCTTATCTCATCTTTGGACAGCTTTACTTTTAAGAGTAAAACAATCGTGTCTAAAGTATTAACGTTCCTGGAATGTGAATCCGACCCGTTGCCACAAAAACGTGCTCCGCATTTGGGGTCGTATGTGCGCTACAAGAATGATAGTTAAATCCCACTATTCAACCAGACAAGAGTAGCCCAAGGATTGGTGTTTTTGAGTAGCGGCCTTCCCTGTAGTCTATAGTTCAGAGTGAGGAACAGCTATGCGTAGGTAGTCATTTGTAGATTTGCATGAAATTTTGAAACAAAAAAAAAACTTTTTAAACAGGCTAAACGTTCTTCCAAAAGATATATTTATTTTCCTATAAAAATAGCAAGGCATTTTTTTCCCAACAGACTCAGTGAAATAAAGATAAAATCGGCGTAAAAAATAAACTTTCTTCTGGGACACATTTCCAGACATAAAAACGCATGCAGACATTTTTGGCTCTCATTCACGTGATATTCAGACTATTGTTATAATTTAATTCGCCATTTCATGCATAATGGGTTTGTGGTTTAGAGTGCTAAATCGTGTTGTTGTAAGTTTACACATTAATAACAATTATTTATTAACCGCTTGTTTATCTATATCAATATACTAAAATGAGTTAAATTAGTTTATCCTGTTTCAGTATTTGTGCCACAACGATATTAACAAAATGCCAATAAAAGGTTAATACTAATAACTTTAGCTCAATCAGGTGAAACAACCAATTCAAATTGTCTATACTTTTTGTGAAGATAGAATATTATATTAACAACAAATAAGATTTCTTTTCGTCTGCATATCAGAAGTCTGTTAATACAATGTCTTATCTACATACTGTTCTAAGTTATATTTTCAGTGTTTTAATTCAAATGTTAACTAAAGGCTGCAGTGTAAGATCTAATTCACTAAATTGGGTAACAATGCACCTTTCATTCTTTGTAATTTTTAGTAACTAATCTGAGATTAATATAGTAAATATTTTTGACCATTTGAGTTGTGTCTTTCACAAGAAAATGCCTAGTTGAGAAACATTGATCTAATAAACTCGCCGAACAATAAAGTTACAGCAATACTACATATCATATGCGGCGAAAAATTTCGCCAATAACCGAAGATTCCGTCAAAAACGAAACGTTACACTTTAAAAACAAAAAATCCGAATTCGAATAAACATGTCTTGTAAAATTGTGTTAACTACTCCAAATCGGAATGATCACCTCAGATTTTAAACAAAATGTCACGAATTTTACTTCTTAGTGACAAAAAAATTCTTAAATCTTATCTTGCTATACGCCGCTTTTTTTTTTTCGGAAATGTATTTATTAAATTAGGACATTTAATAAAAGTCAAATTACTCAAATAAACACATCGTTATAGTGGGATAACACCATCTTTGCAGGTACTACTACTGGTCTTTTGTACAGAAGCTATTTTAAACACGAAAAACTCAGTTTGCAAAGCTCCAACATATGTACGCAATGTGGTAAAACCGAGATTTTCAAAAAGTCACTGTTTTATTTATTAATGGGTGTGTGGACTATAAAATGCACAATATAACATTCCAATAAAATAAAGCTTGTTTGTTAGTTTAATGTAATGCAAGGGATATGTCTTCCACCCAGATAAATTAGTATGGAGTAAAAAGTTTGTTCCCAAAAGACTTTGCTGATTCTACAAACCTGTGTGTATGCACATACTTTATATTTCAATCATGTTTTTTTAATTGTTTTTACAAGCGTTTATTTCCTTACTGTAAGACATTGTGAGACCGCAACTCTCTTCCTCCTCGTATCCTTCTAATTTCCGGAAAATTTTCAATTTGCGTTTCCAAGATTTTGAAAACTCTATTACTCTACTATACATTCTACAAAAAGAGAGAAAGAGAGCGTGTGTAAATAACGTCCAGTTAAATTAGCTTTATTTATATCATTACCCCCCCCCCTCCTCCAAATAATAATTCCAGGCTCGGGGCAAAATATTTAATGTGAAAACGATGACTGAAATAATATTTCACAAACACACTAAAACACTAAAAGCTACTATCTAAGTACCTTAGGATGATTTAATAGTAACTCACTGTTAAGTAGAGTATTTTTAGTAATTTAATAGTGCAGAATTTGAGGCATTTTACATTATTTTCAAATGCTTCAAAAATGGAAAATTATAATTTTTTAGAAAATTTCATGTATGATGTATTTACATGCAATATGCAGAAAAATTGAGTACAACTAATGAATGCATACGAGAAGTTACACAACGATGCTTGACCATGAAAGAATATATGTATATGAACTATAAACTACGATGCAGTCCAGACGATATTGAGAATCAATTGTTTACATTATCTATAAACTGACGTTTAGAACCATAATAGAGAGAAAGCTACGAGAAAAGTTTATATTGACTTGGACACAACTTTCATAAAAGGGTTTAGTCGTAACTTTGATGTGAAGACG
This sequence comes from Limulus polyphemus, assembly GCF_000517525.1. Taxonomy (NCBI): domain Eukaryota; kingdom Metazoa; phylum Arthropoda; class Merostomata; order Xiphosura; family Limulidae; genus Limulus; species Limulus polyphemus. The sequence continues at coordinate 46,220 of NW_013666385.1, read as the reverse complement.
GGAAGAGACACAAGTAAACAGGCTGCCAATTTACCATCTTCGACCATCACCAGTTATTGAAGTATTTTTGTTTTTGGTTCCAAGAATTACGATGAATTTGCAAAAACCAACCAATTAAGTGTCAGATCTACTTACGGGTTAGATGTGTACACTATTTGGTAAGTCATAACACTAAAGAAATATGTTTAAATACCTATGTTTTGGGGCTAAAAATCAGTCTCCCGACTCGAAGTAAAGATCTATTGGACCTGTTGTCGATTGCCAATTTCACCCAACTATGCCTGAAACTATGATAAAAGTATTGTTACGACAGGGGAACTCACGCGACGATGGGAGCATGCACGCTGGTGTTTCTCGAATTATCGAGGAACCCCGCGAATGTCCGAGTGTTTGCTTGGGGCCCTCTTTTTTAGTATATAAGCCAGGTGAAAAAAACCAGCGCGAGGGCAGAGATAGATAGATAGATTAAAGAGATAGATAATTGAGTCAAGCGAAC
>NW_013666385.1:45051-45694 GCF_000517525.1 Limulus polyphemus | reverse complement strand
AGAGTGGGACGGAAAAGAAAAAGAAAGAAAGATGGAAATGAGAAGTGGCAAATCAAACTACGACTTAGCAGATTTGATGGCAGCAATACAAGAACAGAAAAAGAAACAAGAAGAACGAGAAAATAAACAAGAAAAGTGACTACAGCAGTGGTTGGAGGAGAAAGGCAAGAAACAAGAAGAACGAGAAAAGAAACAAGAAGAGAGATTACAACAGTTGTTGGAGGAAAAAGAACACAACTGCTATTGTACAACTATACAAGAAGAAAGACTACAGCAGTGGCAACTGGAACAAGAAAGGAAACAGGAAGAAAGTCTCCAACAGTTGTGGGAAAGTCAGCAGCAACTACAGGAAAGTCAACAACAGTGGCAAGAAGTACAAATGGAAAACATTAGTAAATTTCAAAGTGAATGAAAAACATTAAAAACCGATTTACTGTCTTTTCCACAAGGAGGATATATTAACAATGGACCTAAACAACCCCAGACAACAGGAAGCCCATTCCAGACCCCTCAGCTAAACCCTAATGCAGACATCTTCAGTCCTGCCAAAAGTCACATTCCAGACATGAATGCCAGCAATAGAGGTGATCTAGTATGAAGGAAGCCACAGGAATTCGATGCAAAGGCACCATGGGAAACATAT
>NW_013666385.1:27768-44040 GCF_000517525.1 Limulus polyphemus | reverse complement strand
TGGGACCAGTTGAAGCTTGAAGATGGTATTCTTGTCCGGAGATGGGAAACTGCAGATGGTAAAGTGAATACCTGGTAAACAGTTATACTGAGAAAGTTATGGGAAGTTGTGATGCGTCAATCCCATGATAGTTTAACAGGAGGACATCTCGAAGTTAAGAAGACATTGAGTCACCTACGGCAGAAATTTTACTGGATAGGTGTGAGGCAAGATGTGGAAGAATGGTGCAGGACCTGCAGTACATGTTGTGCAAAAAGGGGACCAAAGCATAAGGGACATGCCCCAATGAAGTTATATCAAGTTGTTGCACCAATGGAATGTGTAGCCATTGACATTGCTGGTCCCCAAACTCGTGCTGGAAACAGGTACATTTGTGTGGTGATGGATTATTTCACCAAGTGGCCTGAGGCATATACAATACCAAATCAGGAAGCTACAACGTTGTAGCTTCGGCTATTAGTGACTTCTTCAGGTTTGGTATGCCATACGAACTGCTTCCATATCAAGGCCTTAACTTTGAATCACCCAGCATGGTGCAAAGGACTGCATAACATCCATGCCTAAGTTTTAGCTTCTGGAAAGCCTGGTGTACCACGTCAGATCATGGCTACCTCCACAGAGATGGCCAAAGAGGAAATAGAAAAGGTGGGCAGAAACCAGGGTGTAGCTGCCAATCCATGCTATCAGCAGGACTCAACAATGGGTTGGATCGAATCATATTTAGTACCTTGGGTAAAACATAAACTGAAAGGAAGGCATAGAGTTGTAATCCAGTCCCCTTCTGATGGAATGCATCCATTTCCAAAACCCGAGGGTGGGGTACTGGAGATCAAATTGCCACTAATTGGATGTTCCAAAGAGTGGCCAACCTGCCAATCTTCTGTGTTTCAAAATGAAAACCAATCCAATAGAAAACCTTGCAATGCACCATGTATTCTGTTAGGAGAATCTGTTTGGGTCGAGATCATCACCCATGGAATATGGCAAGCTAGTCAGGTGATATGAGAGGGATGGTCCCAAGAAAGAAGATCTAACGTTCAAAAACAAACATCCCTGGACCCAATGCCCCCTTGATGGGAAATGAAAGATACTGTCGTGGAATTGTCGGAGTGAAGCATAGCATGAAGCCAGATGGGAGTCAGCTGAGCCTGACTGAGATACATGATGAAAAAATACCCAGATTGACGACATATTGTGTTGAAGCAAGAATAGATGTCTCAACTCTGACAATTAAGCCTGCCCTGGTTGTTTCTGAAAGAAGAATCTGGATGTGACGTTCTGACAATTGAAAAGAAGGTGCCAGCAGTAACTAGTCGTCCATGGAATTGGTGTGTGCACAGGGCTAGTGAATGGAAGTGACAAAAAAAAAGCTTGTATGATTTGGCAAAACCCGTGTGATGCCGATTCTCGTCCGAAGGTAAGAATCCAGAACTGAGTACCTAACCCTTGTCCACAAAAAAACCACCAACAGTGGAGGGATGCCACCAATTTGCAGATAGGAGCCGATAATATTATTATGATTGTGGTTATCAAACTCAGAGTGAGAAATCAGTCACTTGGGAACCTAGGAGAATCTAGGGATTGATATAGACGAGAAAGATCGATGACTAGACACCAATCTCCTGTCTTTTTGGGCTCACCAAACTGATGAAAATGAAACCTCAGAAAAACTGGCACGACTCTCTCTCTCTACCCCCAAACCAACCAAATTCAGATAGCTCTGGAACTAAGTTCCGATATCCGAGAATATGGGAGACAGAAACCTTACAGGTTGAGTAGATAATGGTGGTGAAGGTGTGAACTGAATGACTAATCCTGACGCAAGGACCTGTAGTGCCCATGGATCCGTGGTTAAGGTTTACCACATGTCCGGAAATACTTGGAGTCGAGCAGCAACATATCTCAAAAGCATAGAATAGTCACCTATGCTGCTGTGGTGGCAGTGAAACCCTTGAATATGGATAGAACCTATTCTGGGTATCAATGGACCAAGGGACTGATGTGTGGGTCGGGACCCCCGAATAGGGGCGGAGTTATGCCCCCCTGTTGGAACCAATGAAAGTTGAGATGCCAACGACAACAGGGATGAATTTAGAAGCCGACCATTAAACCAATGTGCACGCTAACAATAGTTCCAGCTTGTCATCAATGGATTTGGTGATCCTGAGAGTCTTCCAACAAAGTTTACAGGGATAATAAACTATTCGGCACCATATATAGGATAAGACGATACTATAAAGTTGTTTGTTTTCAGGAAAATAACACATTGGACTATCTACTGTGTCCACTAATTGGAATTAAATGTTGGATTTTAGAGTTGTAAGTCCATAGACATTGATCCATTCAGGTTAACTACAAACTGTGCTCTAAAACCCCAAACTTCTAGGAACAGATTTATTCTTTGAGAGTTGGAATATGCTTCCATCTATTGGTGGTAGGCTAAATTCTTCATTTTATTCTTCAGCTGCTTGAGGTTTATGATTGTTGAATATGAAGTATGACTGAAACTGACATCCTGTGGCCTCATTTTTGCACAAACCTGGGATTTTTCTTTTTCTGTGTGATACAAAGGGTCAAGAATATTGGTCCCTGGTGGTTCAGTATCCAGTGATTATCATGAATTCTTTCAAGACAGTTTTATAATATGCCTTGTATCAATTTATGAATTTTTCATCCAGTAGAAAATACCACCAGACTTAAGGTTATCATAGTATACATATACTTTATTCAGTAACACCAATACTGTCATTTCTCAACAGCTAGATACTGTTCATTCAGTTTTCCAAAGTTGGCCTTCCTTTCCAGGATATGTCATACTCAATCTTCTGTATTCAGTTTGTATTTCAAAGAGAGAAATAACTGAGCAACTTCTTATGAGAAGCATTCATTATAAATGATTGGCAATAATGGGCAAAAACTAGTATTACACTTTATTAACCTAACTTCGAAAGTCAACTAAAATCAAAACAAACTTTAGACTTTGGTGTTCCTTATCACAAAAAATGGAATACTATTATAAACCTTGGTTATTTGCATAAGTTAATGAAACAAAAATGTACTGGATGATAACAGAAAACATTTTGTTACTTTGCAAGTTCTATTAAAGTCAACCTGAATGTCTAAGAAGAAACATTAAGTGGCATGTACTTATACAGCCATAGTGTTTATGCAAAATCATGCGTAGATTTCACATAAACTACCATACCCATTTCTGGCATGCCTTTACATTTGCTGTGTCAGCCTGTGCAAATTAAGTAGAAAATCATGATTCAGTTTAAGATAGAAAGTTACCCTTGCAAATTTGTAATGCATGCAGTAGAACTGTTTAAAGATTAATTGAAAACTAGTTGTTTGAAACACTGTCATTTTATAAACTCGCATGTTACCTGCTGGTCAATTTTGGGTCATAGTCAACCAAAACTTGCCATATCTTTAACCCTCTCTATAATGGCTCAGTCATTTTGTCCAACCTTAAAAGTAAAAAAGTACGCAAATGAAGCAATATTTGTCCAGGATCAACAGTAAGAGGTCCTTCGACCATAGAGGTCACCCAGAATGGATTCAGCTATAATGAGATCAAATGACAGATATATAAAAACATCTATTCATTTAGTACTGTAAATTGTTGAATTTCAACAAATGATATATATATATATATGTAATGCATTGGAAAGAAGCTCGAATCAAACTACAAATAATCAGTTACCCTTAACTACATTAGGACAGCAGTGAACAATAATTCGAGACTTCTGAGCTATCATTTATGTTGGAAGCTCTCTTGATGCATGTTCACAGCTTCATGAAGCGTCCGTTGGCGGCTGATCATTCGCAAGTATACTTGTTCCACGACTTTTGTTTTTTGTTCGCCAGGAGCTATTACCGTTACGGCTCTTCGCGCTGTACTTTATTCTTTCACAACATAATTCGTCTGTTGTTGGTAGATACACTGTTTTTCTGTAGCCGCCGGTATTCAATCAACGTTCAAAAGTATCAGCCTGTTTCCTCCTGTATGTAACTTATCAGACATTCAGCCGTACGTCAATGTTTCATATTTATTCAACCAGTAACGTTTGGTTTCCTGTCAGTAACGGGCAACCGATTATCTTCAAAACATACGTAACCAGTAAACTTCAGTGATGCACTACATGACCTGAAAGTGTTCAAATAACACGGTCTACCGGCGACACATGAATAGAAAAGGTATATTTCATTTAAGTTATAACAGGATGATGCCTGCTCAGGACACATTTCCGACTCGTTCTTGCCCTAATACAATGTATTGTTGTATTTTGCGTAGAAATGGGTTATTGAGTATTTTTAGATACCTAATCAAATTCCCCATGTGTGTATATATAAGAACCTACGGGCGATAAATCTAGCTCTGAATTCCTAATCATCATATATATATATGACAGTTTTTGTTTGTTTTTCAAACAAGCTACATACAGGTTTACTCAATAAATAGCCGCACCCAGTTCTTAACATATATATTGATAACGTGTGCTAGTTTACTTTCTACGATGGCACCTCTCTTGCTGTTATATTCGCCTACCTTGCGCAGTGGTTAAAATTGCAATTAGGCAAAAATTTCATTCAACTGCTCACATCAATATAATACTTAAAGAAATTCCTAAAAAGGAAAATATCTTTAACTTAAAAATATGGTTGAAACAAAAATGAGAAAGCTGAATAATATCTACGTATTTACTGCCTTATCTCGTTTGTATTGTTGATCTTTAAATGCAAGTTCTCCTGCCTGATCTCGTTCGTATGTTGATTTTTAAATGCAAGTTCTCCTTAACAGATTTTTTTTATATGTACAACAAAGAAGCCCTAGCTATAATTTTTTTTTCACGTGACACTCATTGCTTTCCTGATAACCTATCCCAAAAGAGTGTACTTGCATATTTGACTAAACACTTTTATGTGATATGTTTATATCGTACTTGCGAAAAGAGAAAAGTTCATATCTTGAGTTCCTGTTAATCGCATGCAAAACCATTTGAGGTAATTTGATAATAAACGAAAAACAAAAAACAAAAAACAAAAAAAAACAACGTAATGTCGATCCTTATTTGGTAAGAAACACCATAAACAAAGATAATAGGCAGGTTAGTCAATAATATTCATTGTATCTATCTATAATGCTTGATTAGCCTTTGCTCTCTACTACTGTAATGTATCTTGCAAGGCTTTAAAAGATAGACACCGATACAGCTACATGTAGTTCTATACTCTTTGCGAGGGATCATATTTCAAATTACAAGATTCATTTCACTCAAGCTTTTCTCAGAAGAAAACGAATTAAATATGATATAAATTATTCTTAATTTGCACAACACTTGATTATGAAGCAAATGATAATGTTTGTATGTTGCATTCGTGAATTACATATGAACAAGAATACTTTAAAACAGTGAACCAGCCTAAAAACTCTCAAACCTCCAGTAAGATGTTACTACACCTCACAACTTGATGACACACATAGATTACTAAAACTTCAAGGATACACGTTTTAGAAACAACCCACTTACGCAGGTCTAACTTTTACAGTTTTGAAAGATAACAAGGATTTCACAATTTACCAGTTGCCTTGTTACAGCTGCACAGTACAACACACCTGCTCAGAAAAATAACGTTTATACTTTGTTTTAGCTCCCTCTGGTGGCACAAACAATCTATAAGTTTATATTATCTTCTTAGACGAAGTGCAACGTCAACCAAATAGGAGTAGAAATCATTACAAAAAATCTTAACGATGTGCGCGATACAGAACCACCAAAAAAGTTGAAAACAATAAAATTAAACAAGTCTGAATACACTACTATCACGAATTGATTCCAATTGTTCTCATGAGCAAAATATTTTTGTGCTCTACTAGAAACAAATCAATCTAGATATATATTTAATGTTTCTACACTACTAACAACTCAGTTTTACCTTAACTGCTATCATACTTGCAACGTTGAAAATTGAAGATAAGTGGACGTACGTAAAGATGTGTTACAAGGCTCGCTGCTTGATTAGTAGTTTTGTATAATACACTTACTTTTTATAGCTGAATATATTAATGCAAAGTTATTTAATCAAAGGGAAAATTTCACAGAAGCTCCCTTTTTCTGCCATACCTTTCTTCGTTTTATACTTCATGTAAAATAGTTTTTATTATTGCTTATAGTTAAATTTTAGATTTTGGCATTTGAATACCAACATTTATAAATCAGGTAATATTCGAACTAAGTAATGGTTGCACACTTTAAGAATGGTCATTCACGTCTTTGACAATTTTCAAACGTAGCCACTCCTGAAAGTCTCAAACTTCTTGATCTCCGATTAGGAGGCTCTAGTATGAACATTGCGTATGTCTGAAGAAATGCTTTTGAGCGATCACTTATATATCCATGATAATTTACATGACAATATGTGGATCTGTGACAGCCGAGAAAATCTCTTTGATCCCCATACGACGGCTCAAATTTGTTAAGTTCCAATACATATAAATTTAGACTATTTTTTTGAATGGCTCTACACTGTATGTGCTAATACCAATTATTAACTCAAATGCTTCAGTCAAGCTAGGGCTACCAAAAACCATTTACCTCTCAAAATGTTTGGGAGAGGGGTTCAGAAATCCAGATAATGCTACTAAGAATTGCTATAGTAACACAGCAAGAGCTACGGAAGGGTTTCAATATTGAGTTTGAGGTCAAAAGGATTGAAAGCATTTCCTGACAACATCATCAACAAAAATAATATATGCAGATTTCAAAAAGTGATTTCTTACTTCCAGAAGCCTGGCCAGCTTTTCCTGATAAATACAGGACCTCTAATAAATTTCATAGACAATTTGCATAAGACGTCAATTATCGCCAAAACTACAGCGAGACACAGTATTTCGTTCTTTTTGCAGGTTATCTTCGCAAAAGTTAGCCTTGTGCAATATAAAGGGGTCGAACACATTATATTAAAACGATTTTGAATATACAAATCAGCCAGCCACATGACAACCACAGCCGATATAAAGTCGCAGTGGAAGAGACTGTATCATTTTGATACTGTTTGGTGGTTCGTGGGTAGTGTACTGCTACCGAAAATTGATCGCTTTGGGGAATGGTATGTAACAGCAAATTAGTCATGCACTAAAATGTGTTCAGCTCGGTGATTTAGAATTTCCAAGGTAGGAACATCTCTTTTACTTAATGACATTGGAAAACAAATGAATATTAGTCAACGTGAGGCCCAGGAATATCCAAAACAAGATTGCAAAAAGTCTTCCAGCCCTGTTCAGTAAAGTGTGGCGTCTTGTAACAGCTCAGAATCCACGAACGTGAAGGTCAGTAGCAAAAGCCATCCACGTACTCCAGGCAACAGTATGTAACATAATCAAGAATGATTTCTGTCTGAAAACACGATACCAAAAAGAACGGTACTTAAATGTGGAAAAATGGCAATAAGTGATGACATTCGACGAATGTACCTTTAACTGTAACAAGTCTCGTACCATTTTCTACTGGTCAATGGGTGGCAAAATTTCCAAAAGTTGTACATAGTATGCCGCCAAACTCTTTCATGATTCATCATCATCGCTGGATACTGCGCCGGGGGCAAGTTAGGGATCAGGAAAGTGAACACAAAGGTCAAGATAAACTCTGCTTACTATCAGACCAATGTTCTGAACCATTTGTACCAGCACTGTACGAAAAAAAAAAAGTATGGGTTACCCAAGGCAAGGCTCCCAGTCATAACTCTCGTTCAATCATTGCAATACCTCTAGTAGGTGGAGAAAGAAATGGTTATTCACAAGAAGACATACCGCTCAAGTTGCTGGATTTCTGTGTCATCAGACCGTTGACACGGGCTATGAAACCGTCGTTCTCGTGTACTAAACGAATCATGAAAATTACACCGTGAATGCCTTGAAAATGGCAACCTTACGATGGAGCCTTTTGCAAAGGAAGATATGCTTTATGCAGGGCTACTTTCAAGATGGACAGTTGTCAGATAAAACATGACCGACGTGGCGATACTCCAAGATAGTTAATATAAAGTACTAAACTAGATGTACTTCCACAGGGTCCCCAAAAGTGTTCTATTTCAAGAGTAAATAAAATCAAAATTAATATAACAAATATTTTTTATTTCTTGCTTTTAAAGTTCGTATGTCATGCTGTGTTGTAGCCTACAGAGTGCATATTTCTTCTCGTGATTCACGGCATGCACATGTTTTACTGACGTCATGATAGTACAGATTGCAACGTTAAGCGTCCCTTATGTGATGTCATTTTAGTGTATAGGTATAGGTGAACCCCAGACAGACTTAGGCTCCCTTTCGAGGAAATTATCTACAGAAAACATAGTAGTAGTAGATCTACATTTATACTGATCTTTTTATTTTTTATATAAAAAAAAATTACGCGCAATTAAGATTTTAGACGAAATATCAACGAATTTGTTAGTCATATGTTAGTTCAGCTCCTTTTTACAACATAATACTGTAACCCATTTATTTTAGCTCATTATAAGCACAGCTTTACAAATAATACTAATACAAATTAAATATATTGTTACCTATGTCTCCTAATTTTGTGTATTTTGAGCCATTTTTATAAGCTGTGGTACATTCTAGTAAAATAATGCTGGGTCTTCATTTATTAACAAAATGTTTGAAATATTCGTTTCTAAAACCACATTTACTATCAGATGCACTTAATACGCCATTTTCATTTATAAATTATACATATACCAAGAAATTCGTGTTACTGCTATGTTCTAACAACTGAACAGCTTCACTTACCACTGCATTTTAAATACGCTCAATGAACATGATTATTGACTCTAACTGCTGTAGAAATCAATAGTGAATGCAAAATGCAATTAATGAGGAAGAGTTAAATGAGACAACTTACAGTTCCTCACCATATCAATTTGGTTCTGACTCAGATCAGCGAAACAAAATTGGACTAAACAGGCTAAATTTGATCGATGGCACGATCCACTGATGACCACAGTAAACAATTCTCAAGTTTCGGCCTTAAATGTTAAGAGATATTGAGTAGCAACGGAGACAAAATGTACAAAATTTTGACTATAAATGTTTTACCATCACAGAAAGTTCTGTACTAAGTGGTGAAAGGATATCAATAGGACTGCTTTGTTGACGTTTCAAACAAGAGTTGTTTTATTATTAAGAAAATGAAATATTTACACAGTATGCATAAACTAGTAACCATGAGAAATTAAAGTAATATTTTATTGTAAAGTACGTGATACATTATGTTAAAAGTGAGTTAAATGAAACATCTCTCTAAGATTAAGATGTTTCATATTTCGAAGTAAGACAAAAAATGACAAAATGCTGTTTACCTAATCTTAAATCTTGTAATTACAGGAAAGATCGAATTTCTCAACGACTAATATGAGTTTCACAAAAAAAAATCAAATAACTCAATGATACTTTTTAAACTTTCCTGCCTTATTTTTACGTTGTAAAAGTATTAGGTCGTCAAGAAATTAATGTCGCTTTTGTTTAGATGTCATTAACCTCCCCCCAAAAAACGTACATCACGTATAATTGTTAAACGAACCGCCTAAACGTCACGTTAGTGCAGCCTGTATAATGTGTAAAGTTTAGTACACTCTAATCATTTATAGTGATGGCACACGACGAGACACACATTCGGCATCTAGTGCTGTTTGAATACAAGAAGGGAAACAATGCCTCTGTAGCCATAAAGAATATACAAAAATTTTATGGAAATGTCTTGAACGTTCGTAAGCGTCAATGATGGTCCAGCAAATTTCGTTCAGGCCACTTTAGCCTTAAAAACTGATGGCAGAGACCGACATGTTGTAATTGATATTGATGCTCTGAAGACGCTTGTTGAGTCTAACCTAAGGCAACACACTCGTGAAAAGGGCCTGAAATTGCATGTCTCTCATGAAACAATACGTAAACCTCTAAGGAATATGGGAAAACTCCATAAAGAAGGTGTTTGGATGCAAATCTCCGATGATCATCGTTTCCAACTTGTGAATGTTGCTTCGTCTCTTCTGCCGCGTAATGCGCGTGAACAATTTTTTGACAGAATTGTCACCGGTGACGAAAAATGGATTCTCTATGCGAATATTAAACGCCAAAAACAATAGCCCAGTCCTAGAGAAAAACCACTTTCGACCCCCAAAACCTGGACTCCGTCCGCAGAAAATGATGCTTTGCATTTGGTGGGACATCAAAGGAGTAATTCATTTCGAACTCCTCAATCCACAACGAACTGTCAATGCAGTCAGCAACTGGAACGTTTAAACCAAGCCCTTCATCAGAAACGCCCTTCATTCGTCAATCGGAAAGGTGTTCTTCTCCACGACAATGCAGGTCCACATGTGGAACATTTGACGAACACAAGATTATGAAGTTGGGTTGGAAAGTTCTGCCCCACCCACCATATTCTCCAGATATGGTACCATCAGATTGCCATCTTTTTCGTTTGCTGCAACACCATCTTAATGGGAAAATTTATGCGAATGTGGAAGGTGTTAAAGAGGACATCGACATGTTTTTTTGCTTCAAAGCCAAGTGATTTCTTTAATCAGGGCAAATGTAAGATGGGAAAAGCATCATCGATAAGAATGGAGACTATCTCATTTAATAAATGTTTTGTTTTGATATACAAGTTGTTCGGGTTTTTTCATCTAAACAAAAGCATCAATTTCTTGACGACCTAATACTTACAAAAACTGGGTGTTGAAAAAACCGCCTTTTTGTTGTATGTAGAAATCCAAAGCTAGGACAAACTGCGCCAAAGCACAGCTCGTTAATGTAAAACATAAGGCAGAATTTCTACAAAAACACACACACACATGCATATAAATCATTTAGTCCCCCCCCTCACGTAATCATAACTTTTGCAGTTATTCTTCAACACAATATTCTACTCAGTAATATACGTATACATTTAAAAAGTTTTATCAGTAAATGAATATACACCTTATTCCGAATGATTAATTATGATATATATTCATACTCCGAAGAAAAGATAAAAGGTTATTGTTTTAGTAGAACTTTAGAACTGATTGTGCGAAGATCTTTCCATATTTTTTTTGTTATTTATTACATAGATTCCATAATGGACTTTCTATGCTATGCTTACCAATGGTATCGAAACCCTATTATTATTATTATTATTATTATTATTATTATAAGTCCTTAGATTTGCCGCTGAGCCACATACAAATACACTTAAAATAATGTGTTAATATTCTACAACATAAGACAGCTATGCAAACTTGTATGACAATACTTAGCTAACTGCTCTAACGGACTTTAGTTTTATTCTCAGAGTTCTATCTTTATGTGCGGGAATTAAAAATTTCTATTGACTGTTGACATTACTAATAACCATTATGACCATCGAATTCTACTTACTAGTTACTTTTTGATAACTAAATACTAACTGGTTTTTATCCTACGTTTCAGCTTGTAACGTCTGTCTTCCTCAGAAAAGTCCTAAGAAGGACTAATTATGTGGTAATGGTGGTCAGGATTTCATCTTGAGTCTTCTTGGTGTGCTATCCACTCGCTACGATTTCCCCATTATCACGTGAATTAACTAACTTATTTGACTGTTTTCAAGAGAGGTATCCTGATTTTGCCGACTTATACGTTAGGTTCACTAAGTTTCTTATCAGCTACGGATATCTAAAAAAAAAAAGACAAAAAAAGACTCATTTTGTCTTTATTTTTCTTGTGTGGTTCATATTCCATTATTTTAGTATTATCCTATTTTATTGCATAATATTTTGCATGATGAGCTATTGCAGATATATTGGCATTACAGTCTTGTATTTCTATTATGCTATTAATTCTAAAATTCTAAAATAAAGTTTTTATTTCTCCAACATAGTGAATCCCACATTCACAAGGAAAGTTGCAAATGGTGTTTTTGGTCGCCATTGGGTCTTCAGGATCTTTGTTAACAAAGATTATCGTATATGCCAATAATCATGAAAACTACCAATATCCGATCGCCACAGCCTTACTGTTAAGTACTTTTCTACTGACGTTTCTGCTGATAGCTTCGTTTGATTAAGATATACAGATATATGCACATCCAATTACATTGCCCCTGGCCATGCCTTCTTATTGCAATTAATTTGAAGTATGGTGGTTGCAGGTGTAAATGGTACCTAAAATGACACCCCGTCTTCTTTTTCTCATTTTTATGTAGAGGGGTATATTATAGTAACCTTTCCTACTCAGAATCTTGCAATATAAATAACTGAAATGCGTGTATCACGTGTATATTGATATTTGAAACTAAGAACATGCGAATCTTCCTTTTGAAATGTATACTTACAAGTATTTTCTAGTTCTTTCTAAGTTTCACTATCAAACCTACAATGTTAACCAGCTAGTTTGCTAGCGCTCATTTAGAGCCATAGTTATTGTATTTTTGATGGGTGATATATTTCATAAATAATCACTCAATGTTGACTGACATTTAATGGAAAATTGACTGCTGGAAGTAAGAAATTATTGCTATTAATCTGCATATAAATCTGAGCCAGAAAATACATTCAAACCTTTTGACCCCAGACACAGAATTAACACACTTCCTAGTTCTTGAACTAATAGGTGCTATCCCCTATTCATACAGATTTACAAGAGAATAGTTTTAACAAAAAATGAATGCGCGAAACAATTATACTCCGTAAATATGATATTTATTCATATTCCTGGAAAAAATTGTTTTTAATTACGACTGGCTGTGCAAAGACCTTCCAGGTATTCTTTAGTTACTTTTATTCACGAAGTTTTCCTATTCCGTAGTTATAATGCAAGGTACAATATTTCGAGTTTTGACGTATCTGTAAAGCAAGTTAAGACGTGGTCCCAGCTGGAGGTAAAGAAAATTAAGCAGCTTCTCGTAGAAAGTAACCAAAGAACACAAGGTCCATTACAGCTGAAACAATAACCTCATTTGCAATTGCAAACTAACAAATTTGCAAGGATTTAGGTCTAAGACCCGAGTTCCAACAACTTATCCCAAACCACATAGCCGAAATTCAAGGCAAAAGATGTACGAGTGGTATCTGGCATGTGATAAATGTACACTACACTAAACGAAATATATGGCTACTTAAGGGTACGAAACGTTCGCGTAATTTATTATCGTCCTGCCCTTGATATAAAGTTTCAAAACTGGTACAGGGCATGCCACGAAAAAAATACCAAAGGATTTATGGTGGTTACGGGTTACATCTGCAGTGGGTATATTAAACACCTGAAGAGTCGAGAAAATCCCAAAATGAACTCTGCATACCATTACATTTATCACAAAATCTCTAAAAACTGACTTTAAAGTTTTAGCTACGGATCACACAGACTTGGAATCTTCCATTAAAGAGTGTGTACTTAAACAAAAAAAACCTATCTTAAGTAATAACTCTATTTTGTTGAATTAAGCTTATTTTAATTCTTTCTTAATAGCTACATAGATATTTCTACTAATTAATTTAGTGTAGGTCTATATCATATCCAAATTCACTCTCTAGTTTACAATACCCTCCACTTTGAGTCTTAACATCACCTTTGGAAATATTTATCGTTGTACCTAAGCTTTTATTTAACATCCAGTTGATCACTTGTAATTATAGTATGCGTTGTTTACTGTAGGAATTTGCTGAAGATAGTACGTCTATATTCCGAAACGATCAATAAATATTGTTATTCCTCTCTTCTGCGGTTGTGTTATTCATCTTTAAGCTATGTTTTGCACCTCGTGAATATATTTCCATGGAATTCTATGTCTTTGAGTTGAGAATTTTGATGGACTACAATTGCCTGTTGAATGAAAGGGGGGGAACGTTACGGCTTCTATACTGGGCGTTTGAAGGCCTCAATAGAGAAGCCAAAGTTCGTCCTCTTTTTTATTAAACAGAAAGTTACAATACCTTGAAGTTCACAAACCTAATATGCATACTCTGTCTGAAGTTCCACTGAAATATATCTTTGGGTTCCCAAGTTGCCACCTTAGAAAGTATGTAAAGCGGAAGAAGACAACACTGGCCTAGGTATAATGCACAGAAGCCTTCTGGTGGAAATTGTGCTTAAGAGTAATAGTCCATAATAAGACCCATCACTTAATATATCATTGGTAGTGGAAGAAGTGACTGTAATTTTAAGAACTTATGGGTGAAAGCAAGAAGTAATACAAACAATGTCATCTGCAACATCCAGTGCCGACGAGCTGGATACACAGACATAGCAGTGATCTGGGCACTATTTACATCACCAACTTTCACGAACAACAACTGTTACGGTGTGAACATATAAAGTAAATGTATTAGAAATATTATCAATCTTATTTAAGTCATTTACAAATCAAAATTAGGGGAAGAACTAATAATTATTTGTTTGTAACGCCGAATATTCATTATTTTATGTAAATCCTATGTATTAATCCTTGCATCGTTAACCTAGATCGTGAACTACTCAGTATAACGTTACCAAAGCCAACTGTATGTATAACCACAATAACACCTTTAGCGCTTGATGAAGTCGTCAAATAGTTTCATTTCGATTCATTAAGAAATCTAACGTAACCAAAATGATATTTTTAGCGTTTAGTAAAAATCCCGTCCTTTCGTTTCAGTTCATTGTGAAATCTGACATGTAACCAAAATGACAGCTTTAGTTTCATCATACTTCACTTCGAAATCTAAACTAACAGTTTAAACTGAGTTTAACATAATTTTCATAGCGGTTTAAGCATTTGATAAACCCAGTCTCAGCATACCACCACCTAGAAATTTCATATCACTGTTGTTACTTAAAAAATAGTTTGTTTTTCTACTCATTGAACAATTCATTCATTCTCATTGCAAGATCTCAAGTTTTATATTATATATATATAGAGAGAGAGAGAGAGAGAGTTTAGATTAATATTAGTGTATGGTATGATCATCTAAATAGGTTTCATGTTAAATATTAAATTTCACTCACTTTAACTCTAAAATTATCAACTTATTTATATACTGTTTACTATTGGTGACTTCCACATAGTGTATCATACTGAATAATGTAATGCTTTTGTTTATTACAACAGTCACGTTAAAAAAAAAACTCATAAAAAGGGTTAAAATTGCTCATTTTCTATGTAAAATGCATAATAAAACTAGCAGTAATTCGAATAATTAGTTGTCATATTGACGGTATTTTTGATTAATTGTCTTGTGTGACTCGTATATTATCAGGAATTCTGTAACCAGCAAAATCATGGTACACAAGCATGACGTCGATGTGATCATGTGAATCCTCATCGATAATTCTAAGGTTAAAGTTGTCTTGCTTTTTACTTGGCAATCACTTAAAACGGTAAAAAAAAATACGTCGGGGGTCCCTATCTTATATAGATTACTACATTTTATTCCTACTACTCATACAAGAACCACAAGTTCATTTTAGTTTTTGAGTAAACCCTGCGATTATGACGTGGGCAATTAATAGTTTTCTCACAAATTATGTTCAACTCTTAATAAACAAAACAAAATCACTTAATATTAATGGAGTATAATTAAATATCTTTCTGAAGTATGATATTTATCATAGGTTTTCGTCCTTCAAGATGGCTACATCTAAATTATCACTAAAATGATCACGGTTGAAAAAAAGCTCGTGAAATGACGCGTTATGAATATTTGAGTGTGTGAAGCACCTACAAGTAATTATTTACCGTAGAAAACGTGTTCCCGTTTCCACATGTGAATTGAAGTAATTATCCAACAGGATGGCTGGCATTCTGTTGCATACGTACACTAAGCTTTTGTGGTTCGTCAGTCACAGTTGGACTGAGATGTAGAAGTAAAGGACCTAACCCTAAACAACAAATTACCGCTCTTGGCACCGTGATCTTCTTACCTCCCTCCGCCATCAGTGTGTGTGTGTGTGTGTGTGTGTGTGTGTGTGTTTATCAGCAAGATTTCTCGAAAACTGCGGAATGGATTTGGACGAAAGTTGGTGTACGTTTGCACTATGACCTAACTTTGATTGGTTAGTTTTTGAAAGGTCAAGGCTACAAAAACACACCTATCTGTTAACATGGGGACCGATTTTTTACACTATTTGTGGTTATAACTCAGTCAAAAAGGATCGGTTTTTATGAAACTTTGTGAACATACTGTTACGTCTCCGTTTGTTAATTGATTTTCCGTAACTTCGTTCCGACGAAACTTTAGCGACACAAGTCCTTACTTAATAAAACTGGTTTGTTCTTT
>NW_013666385.1:19868-27554 GCF_000517525.1 Limulus polyphemus | reverse complement strand
CTATATCTAGTAAATGCTAGAGCATTCGCCAAGGTACAGGATAGTTCTAGAAACGTGGCGTGACACTACTCATGTGACCTCGCTGACGCAACAATACGTAGAATATCATTCCTCATTATCCTGCCAAAAATGACCCGAACACATTTTCTTATTTTTTGAGAGTCGAATATGATCAACGCTGCGTAGCAGAGGTATGCGCTCTACTGAGTACCCTCTAGTTTTTGTATGGTTTCGTTAGGCAACATACACGGCTCGGGGTACTATATGGTGCAACATGCATGGCAAGTAGGTACCTTAGTTGTGTGGTTTATAATATGAATGTTATAGTGCAATATCAATTGCCATGGGTGCTACATGATTGATAAAAAACAACATACACAGAGGTACTATAATATATTTACATGGTTCACCGTGTAAATGTTATGTTGAAACAAACTGCTGTAAACTATATTCTCAATTTTTAAACTTAGATCTTAAGTAGAGGGCGCAAGATCTAAACATGGACGCATTACTTATAAATACAGTAATCTGTGAGTAAATGTTAATGTCAGAGTGAGTATGTATTGAGAAGTGACTGAGTATTCATGGAGTATTTAGTTGGGTGTCAGAAAAGTTTACTTGTGTTAGTTATCGCGTATATTCATTTACTTGATTAATTGTGAAATTGTACAAGTTTATTTATACGTTTGTAACAGTACCATTAGGAAAATATTGCTGTTTAAATGTTATTTGTAAACTTAGGCCAAAACAGTGTCCTGTAGAAACGTTATGAAAAGGATAAAATAATTTATTATTTTGTGGTATGGTCTTCGCGTTATTTTCACCAACTAATCCAGAAGAATCCGCAAAATGACAGAATACACTATAACAGTAGCGTCAAAAGTGGGATTATTTCAGGAAAAATATATGAACACTGACTAAATTTCAACTTTCGAGATATTATCAGGAGGCGATATCAAAGATTTACTGAAGTTAGTGAAACAGCAAAAATAAAGTCAAGAAGAGAGAGATAAAATTAAAAGATCAAGAAGAAAGAGACAAAAATAAAAATAAAGCTAGAAAATTAAAAAACGACCAGAAGAAATTTATAAAAAATTAAAATATGATAAGAGTTAAGAAACAGGAAATTAACAAAGGAATTAAAAGCAAGAGGCATAGTATTTAAAGAAAAAATAAGGGCATATAAATCTGATTGAAGAAAATATACACAAAGCTAATGAAAATCACAACCACAATACTGAAGAAGTACAGACAGATTATAACAAAAGAATCAATGAGGTAGAAAAGATCATAATGATATAATAATACATTTGGAAAAAGAATTAGTAACTGTCAGGACCAAACCAGCCACACAAGAATTCTAACATAAAACACCATCTGTTACAAAAATATGGTACAGAAGAATATATCTGGTCTACACCTATTACTACTACTGCTGTATCATCTATTTCTGCTGGACCACTTTGGCCATGTCACTACTAAATCCAGTTCCCAAATTTAGCTGGTCAATTCAACAACATTGCCCAATTGAGAAACAAATGGACTATAAGGGAAATGTACCATTGAAGGCATATCATACTCAGTTTCAGTTAATTTTCAAAATTAACAAGTGGAATAATGATAAAGCTATTGAACTTGCTGCTCATTTAAAAATGTCAGTTTAACAATATTAAGTAGCCTTCCAGCTGAGAGCCATAACTTTCAAGTATTGGTAGTTTCCTTATCCAACATATTTAGGGTGGCACACCAAAAGGACATATCCAGAGTAAATGAGAATTATTAGCCAACCTTGCATAAGATTTGGAAAGGTTTGCCCAATGATCTTAACCAGATGCTCCACATAAAATGATGGATTTGTTGACACGTGACCAATTTATAGATAGCATAACAGAAGAAGATACGAGATTTAGGCTGAATTAAAGAAGTTGTACATTTTAAAGGAAGCTCTACAGTTGGTGATGGAATAGAATCTACTGAAGTAATAAACAAAAAACAACTAAAGACATCATCTTGAAGTTATAGGACCGTCAGATCGAGTAGTATTGAAATGATAACTTCCACTGACGATAATTTAGAAAAATTGGATGTATTAGTTAGACGACTAATTACAGAGAATAGAGAAAGTTGACTACATTACAATAGATGTTCCAGGTTTAACTTATAATGAAAATATTGCCAGAAACTATAAACAAAAGCATGTAGGGAATAACAATGCCTCCTGAAGGATGTCATTAAAGTTAACTATTATAAATGAAGGAAACCTGGCCATTATAGCCGAGACTATTAGTACAATAAGGAGACAATATACATTGAGGATGAGTACGCACATGGCAATGGTGCTTACTATTTGGTTACATGCTTCACATTGTAGATGTTATATGGAACTTGCATGATCAGCAGTGCTTTATTGTTGCAAAATGCTGACCTAGAACATCTGTGAATATTATTAGTAACCGAGAGACTTTGCAAAGTTTCTAGAATGTAGAAACAAACCTCCATTATGAATATCAGAATCAGTGAAGTAATGAGTCAGTTTTCAGTGGGTAGATTGCCGGTTTTTCAATGAAATACTTGTTTTGGTGAAATGAATAAAAACTCAAAAACCCGAGTGCTTTCGAAAGGTGGACCTTTCTTCTGCAGGGGCAAACTGGGTATTATAGTTGTAGTTTTTATTAATATTGATCAAGACATCTTGAACCTACATGTTTTTCTAACATCATGAATACTTATATTGGTGTTAGTTGCATATATTCAGTTACTGGTTCGATTAGACATAAATTGTACAAACTAGCAGAAACGCTGCCCTACAGTCAGATGTTTGCACTAGTAATTACTAATCGTAGTATTCATACCTCATTGAAAAAAAAAAAAAGGATATTTTCTAAAAACTGATTTTTTTCTGGGTAGTACTGCAAGAGAAAATTGTATTCAGCATTGTTGAAATTTGCTTCATATCTGCATGTAGAAGAAGCTGGTCAATAAAGCACAATGAATAATAAAAAAAATGATCAAATATGATTCTACGGTGTTTTTATTTGTTTTATCTCTTTCATTTTCATCCCTACATTTTTTATATTATTAATATCTTGTCTAAGGTAAGGTCTGATTACCCCAACCTCACACTTTAAACATCTGTCCCAAAAATTATATTGCTAAATTTGCTCTTGTTACTATGATCCTTAGTCTTAAATCATAATGGTTTGTAAGTATTTATTTTTCCTTATAATGAACACCAAAAGCATTATTGTTTAGCCTTGAATAAAAACAGTAAAAAAAAAGTCTTATAATAAATTCTTACACCTGGATCAACAGAATCCTTTGAGTTTAAACTTTATTAGACATTTAGATGAAATATGACCACACATAGACTAGATTTTCTGTGGATATAAGTAATTAAAATAAACTGCCAAATGAGCTACAATGCTGCTTCATCAAATACATGAAAGATTTTTGAATAGCTAGAACAACTCAACGTAACCTTTCAATGTAATCAGTTTGACAAATACCTCACTTTATATGAGATTGAATAAATTATGGTTTCTGCACTAACATATTAAATTGCAAGCATGCACTACTTGTGAAAATAAATGTTTGATTTCAGCCTGTTTGATATAAAAATGCTGTTTATAATCTATAATAAAAGAGTAAAATAATAACTGTAATTAGACTTATTGAACTTCATAAATATCTAAATTATATAACAATATGCTTACATTTTTTAATATAGTTATACTTTCATTCTTAAAGTGGTCATTATGATCAACTAGTAAAAGATGATTTTACACATAACTTGAGTAAATTCAATCCTTATGATACACATACCATTAGAATTATGTGACATTGTTGGAAAGAGTTAATAGGATAATTCCAGGGATGGTACAGCTATCTTTTAGGGATAGGTTAAGATCTTTTATTTTGTCTTGAGCAAAAGAGGATAAGAGATGAACTTATTGAATTTTACGATATTATACAGGAATCATTAAGAAAAATGTCTCTGATTTCTTTTTCTGTATTCTGAGGATAACAAGAAGAGAGAACAAAAGTTTAAGATGTGAAAAAGACAGGCTAGGTTCCACTTAAGACAGTTGTATTTTTCTAACAGGGTGATTGTTTTGTGGAAGGAGTTACCATCAGTACATAATAAAATGTCAAATACAAGAAATTATGACATCATGGACAGCTACGAAGAAGTTTCCATTATAGATTCATAAGACTGAGAGGGTGTCCAGGATTTCCTAAAAAATAATAAGTGGGTGTGAAAATACGGCCTTAAAAACCAATTTTTCCCATGTTATGTCATTAATTACTGAAATTACCTCTAATATACGGGATATAAATTTACACATCACAAGATATTTGAATATTAGTATATAAAATCAGATCATTTTCTACACTGATTAAAAAATTGAAATAGAACTGTCAATGTTGCTAATGTATACTACTGTGTGTTGATTTTTTAAAATCAAACTGCCAATCAAATTTCTCTTTTCATATCTGCTGAGACAAGCTCAAGGACTGACTATTAAATGAATGAGTTCTGAAGAAATAACTTATAACAAACACTTAACAAAATTAAAATGTCAAATACAAGAAATTATGACATCATGGACAGCTACGAAGAAGTTTCCATTATAGATTCTGTAAAAGTTGAAACCTGTATGAACTACTCAAGAATATCTTTCTCTCAGCAGCATGAAAGTGTGACAGTCTAGGAGGGTCAGAGTCAATGTCCTCCAGAAGATCTGTTTTTTGTGTTATTACAAATCCGATACTGAACTAGAACACTGTGCAGTAAAAAAGGTGTGTCAAAAGCAAATGAGCTAATTACATTGTACAGGTTGTCCCAGAAGTCTGGATCCATAGAGAAAATAGACATTATATTCTTAAAGTTAAACACATTTCTAATGTCAGTTGTACATATTTCAGGAAAGTAAATACCCTGATACCACAGTATACCATAAATTGCTGTTAATGTCATACAATTTGAATAATAATAATAATAATATAAAAGAAACAATACACTGTTTATTTTTCCCTACGAGTCCAGACTTGTGGGACACCCTGTAGTTTACAAGCTATCTAGCTTTTGGTTATGTTTTTCCATTCACATTATCAAGATAACCCCATTAAACTTTACTCTTGATAAGTTGGTATTATATTAAATGGTTGAAAAATTATTTACACTGTAGTTTTGAATATATACATACATATATATGTCTACACACACATAAAATTAGACTTTTGGAGATAAATCACTTTTAAAAAAAACCATAGTTGTAATATATGTTCTTGATAATGTTTCAACCAGAAACAAGCCTGTCAGGTTAATGACAACTACACATTAACGGACAGGTTTGTTTCTGGCTCGAAAAAGATCATTTGCTCAAAATGTCACCAAGAAAATAAATTACAACCATGGTTTTTTAAGGTGCTCTATCTCCAGAAGGCTAATTTCTTTAACACCTTTGCACTTTCTCTACAATATATATATATATATATATATTAGTCCACATTGCATCTTTATGTGAAGAAGTTGGTGAAAAGAGTAGATGAAACATTACTTAATTTACACTTTGTTGAAGATACTGGTTACATGGATTTAATTATTAACTATATTGAAACCTTGCTTTGAATACATTGTTTACCAAGTGGGTAAAACATTTCCCATTTAATTACATGATGATAAAATGGTTGAAACATTGCCAAAACTGTACCTCAACTTGTAGATGTTGTAAAACACTGACTAAAATATTACCACCATCATATCTTAATCCAAAGACATTGGTTATACACTGACTGAAATTTTACCAACATCACATATTAATCTGAAGATGGTTATACATTGACCAAAAAATTATCAACAACACATTTTTATTTAAAGATTATGGATATACAGTGGCTGAAACATTGTTCACGTTACATATTAATCTGATGATGCTAGTTACAAAATGGTTGGAACTGGTTAAACAGTGATTGAAATGTAACTGAAACCATACTTTAATATGAAGGTATTGGTTAAAAAGTGGCTAAAGCATTGTTCAAACTGATCTTAATCACATTTTGATTATAGAATAACTACTATATCATACACATTGCACCTTATTCTATGTCAGTATAGTGTTGTTTCCTTACATCCTCACCTTTCATTATTAATTATTTTACTTTATTTGTAGCACACATAGGTCAAATACAGTACTCTTTTGTTGTGTAACGCTACCTAAGCTTGATCTCCATGCAAATGTTTTTCTCTGTGAAGTGTGCTAATGGAGTAATTTTATTTTAGAATGTGTAGTATACATGTACCAAGCCAGACTTGGATATGTCACAATACTGTCAAATGTACTTCAAAGCACAACAAGGATAGTAGAAACACAAAAGTGATTGTGAGCAGAATCCCATTCCTTACCATTGAAGCTAGAAATACACAGAAGAGGTACTCTGAACCTTACTCAAGCCAAAGGCAAAAAAAAAAGTATTTCCCAGTAGGCTACAATTGCTACAAGCAATGTGCTATTTAGAATAAAGAAGTGGTGGGAAAATAGGATGGTGCTACTGTTTAAACAAACAACATTTTTACAATAATTAGTAAGATGAAAATTTGTGGCAAAAATTTCTAACTGCCAAGACCTCTTTGATATTCTTCTGAACTAGACCACTCAACCTGAATGCTTTGAGTCTGCAAACTAGCCATTCAGACATATGACCAAGCATTCAGGAAGAGATACAAAGGTGATGAAAGTGTGTACTTCAAAATAAATTAATAAAAAGTAAAGAAAACTATAGTTAAAGCTAAGGGGAATATTTAGCTTCTTAGCTAAAAACACCAAATGTAGCTTCAAATATTATATGTTTAAGCTGTGTAAGAAGTTCAAGGGTAAAAATAAGTACTTTATAAAATTCTGAAAAGTATGATATTGTGGAGGTAAGGAACAGGGCTGAAGTGCCAACACAATGTTTTAGACTTTTACTGACATTTGCATTTACTTTTATTTGTTTTAGTATTAAGAAATATTTTCCTTAAGTTCTATTTCTGTTGAAGGTAAGGGTGTATTGTTATTAAAAATAAAGCTTGCTGCTCTGACAAGATTTTCCCTAAGGCCTTGAAAATGTTTATTAAACACATTTGTGGGGGTTTTAACTATTATTTCTAACAAATTTTGACCATCAGATAGATGATAAATTATTGGAAGAATGCCAAAGTGATCTCCTTTTCTAAGAAATGAATAAAAAATTCAAGTGGGATCCAGAAAATTATTATTTTGATGTTTATTGTTAGCGACTTCACAGTGTACACTGAGTGGTCACAAGTAAATAGACACCTAATTTTTCGTCATTTAACTGATTTATGCAAACTAATTTGTGTTCACAGAGTACTATATAAATGAAAATGGTCCGCACACTAATTATCTTGTACTACAACATGCCTAGAACTCAAGGTTCTCTTGAATTGTCAGATTTTGTTAGAGGAAGGATAGTTGGTCAAGCAGATGGTAGAATAAGTCAGCAACAAATTTCACAGAATTTGGGAATCCTGCTTTCAACAGTCAACAGAATCATCGTGTAGTTCAGGAAACAACTGAGCAGCGTCCGAGTCTTCCAGGTCCATCGGAGAGGACAAAAAGGGCTGTCAAGAGGAGCATCGAAATGGATCCCAGATTAACGACTGCAGAAGTGGCCAAAGTTGGT
>NW_013666385.1:0-18872 GCF_000517525.1 Limulus polyphemus | reverse complement strand
GATCAACGAACTCCACGAAGCAAAAAGATCTACTAGATATTAATTCAATTATAAATATATCAATTTATGTGAATATGACTGAAAAATTGCATTTTTTCTGAAAAGGTGGTATCTATTTACTTGTGACCACGCCGTGTATATACAGACATTGGAACCTATACTGTCAAGGGTCATTTAGTAAAGTACATAATTATGACTCCAAATATAGCTTTTGTAAGTTACATTTTCTTATAACAAAAATGTATTTCTTACCTCACACTTTAGTTTTATCCCAGCCTTTATAACCTACTATATTGCCCATAAAGATTTAAATCTTGTGATTCTCTCCACTTACATCAATGCGCCCCTATAAAAGATCTGTATATAAGCTCCACGTTATTACTTCCTATTCACTTTAAAACAGTCCAAGTTAACAGATTCAAAACCAGCCATTTTGTGGGGAGGAAGGGCAGAAGAGTGTAATTGGAGGCAAGTATTATCGAAAATACATTTTAAGTATAGGAAAATGTTAACTTCTGAAACACACCTCTTCTCACACTTTAGCTAAAATCCCATCTTGACAAGATGAAGAGGCCAGAGAGGGTAAGCTCCACATAGAAAGTGTCTATGTAAAAAAGGGATGTGTGGAAATGAGGTATAGTAACAGCACACCAGTAGGGTCCAAACTATTTCTGGAATAGATATGCTCATTGCCCAAACCACATTTAATTTAACTCCTTGGCAGTAAAGGCCAACCAGCCATAGAGGCAAAATCCTAACATCTTTAAAAGAACATGAATTCATCCAAGACCAAAACTGTCAGAAGATGTCCAACGTCTCATCATTAGAATTATGGAGCTGTGGACTCAAAATGAGATCCAAGGTGTAGTGGCTAGGGCATGAGGACTGCTTTATTTTTGATCTTGTTTAGTATTGTGGTATTATTGGAACCCAACCTAAAAGTTACAGAATGTTGAGCCACTGAAAGTACAAAGAGAAAGCAAGCAACACCAAAGTGGAGAAACCCTTGCCTCAACATGAAGAAGCACAAAATGCAACAAATCAAACTTGGAATTACAGGACCTGTCACACCTAACTCAACCTGAAGAAAGAGATTATCCAGTCTAGGATGTGAGCCAAAATCTTAACTCCCCAACCTGAGAGGCAAGGCAACACTTCCTGCCCCCAGAATTATAAAGATGATATAGAACAAACAAAGTTCAACCAATGGCACAGGAAGTGACACTCCATGTGTGGAATTACAAGGAGTCAAGGACCCTCTTCCATAATTATTGAAATAAAGAAAACAACCAAAAAGAGGGGCCATGCACAACCAAACCAGATAGCAAAGAGTCATCTCTCAACTGAAATTTCAAGGAGAATCTTGCATTGGCTGATCCTGTTCCTACCATATATCTGGGAAAAACATCCAGAGTTATTAGTAGGATGGCACCCAGCCTTTGCCCTCTTCTTCTCAGAAGGATTAAACCTCTGTCCACCACTCCAATGACTGAAAACCAGGACTCCCATACTCCACTAAGAGAAATGGGAGGATACTTGCAGTGGGAAGTCCCGAGGAACAATGCTCTAGAGACAGTGCAATAGGTGTACAACATTCCTTAGTTTGAAAAGCAAACAGACCCAGATTTATTCAAACTAGGGATCAGCAGGGATGGGCAAAATCCCCTTAAGCTTTACTCAGGATAGTCCATGAGTGGTGGTCTATTATTTATTTTTGTGTTATAATTGTGTACCACCCAGAAAGCGCACAAGCTGTCTTATGGAACACCACACCTCAACAGAGCTCATCGCTACCAGGAAAAGTTATTGATTGGTCGACTGGTAGCTAGTGCAGATTTGTAAATAAGCATATCTGACCAGGCAACACCTGCCATAGAGTGGGATCCCAATGAAAATGACAAAAGGATCCCTGAAAAAGAGTAGAAATAAATATAAGAAATGAAACCACTCATCTCTTTTACAAACAAACTGGGGTGTGAAGAATAGCCATGGGAGGTAACTGAAAACCTTCTGTGGAAGCAACCACCAAATCACGTAGGTAATGAAATATAAATGTGTTACGAGCAGTCCACGTACCAGTCTGTACAATCTCCTCCAGTGGACGATGCAACTGAGCTACTAGGGATATCGAGATATGGCAAACTTGATGAGATTAGACCCCAAAGAAGTTTCCTTTCATCCAATTAAAGCCCAGAGCACACAGTATGCACCAACCAATGAACCCAATCTGTCAAAGTGACAGGGAATAAGTCATGCAACACTTTAAGATCCCAATGGTAAAGAAACAGTGATTTGAACCCAAAATCCTTCAGTGCATACAACATAACATCGAAGAGTCCTAACCAGGCATAAAAAACATTTGAATCCAAGCATTCATAAACATGGAAAATGGATGGAAGATGAATAGGAGAGAAAGCCTTATCCCCTTCTCTAGCCACTGATATTTTGGTAAGAAAAAAACCTATCGGGATACAACAGAACATAATTGGAATGGTAAAGAGTCCTGTGAACATGAATTGCAAACACATCTTAACATTGATATCCACTAGCCAACAACAGAAGAAAATAAGTCTTAATGGAAAGGTGATATAGGGAACATGATGACAAAGATTCAAAGGTTGGTCAAAATAAGGCATGGAAATCCACTGAGATATCCCAATTAGGAACCTGGAAAGCACAGCGAGATTGGATAATCCCCAAACATTTTAGAAGCAATGACTAAACTCAAAAATGTTCAATTTTCAGAAAAATAAAAAGTAGTTGACAAAGCTGCCTTATACAGAGAAACATATGAAGGTGCCAATCCTTTGTCAAATACCCACGTCAGAAATTGAGAAACATGCAGCACAGTGGGACAAAAAGGATTAACTCTCTCAACACAGGCTCGGTCAATTTGGCCAACCACATGACTCTTTATACTCGTTTAAAGTCTTTATACAATTAATACTTCTAACTTTCAATATATTGTGTACATTTTCATAAAATTTGGCAGTCTTTCGGTTAATATTATAAGTCTTTCACATACAAAAAATCATATTTTTTAATGAAATAAAATAAATATTTGTCCATGAATATATTGAGTATTTGTTTTGAATAGTCTATATGCAAAGTAATTTTCATGTTAAAATTAAAAATATTTTTTCATCTCAAAAATCTCAATTTACTTTGTGCAATCCCTAAAACCTCCTAAATGCATTTCAAACATTTTTTACAGTAAAACTTTATAGTTTAGACTTTATTTTCTTTACTCTATCTCAAAATGGGATCGGTCAATTCGAATTACCTCGTAACCACAAAAAAAAAATAAAAGTAAATCTAAATCACCATTTTTTTCTTTCTAGAATGACCTCAAATTGTAACATGAAACTACATTCGTTTATCCTTAGTAGCCCTATGTTCGTAACAGTATACATCTATTTATAATTATATTTTATTGCCCTTTGAACCATGTCTAACTACTATCAGTGCCATTATAATATTACGCTAACGAATTACATTTCCCACGAGCTGCTCACATGTGTGCCTCATGAAAATTTTTATTATAATATTATTATTATATATTTTATCTAATCTAATCTTAACTAACCTAAAATGATCCCTATCTTTACATTTTATTTACTTTTATAATTATACATAAAGAACAAACATAAAAAACAAGAAATAAAATAATTAACCAGTCTTCTTTTTCCTTGCTGTCGCTTGTCGAAGAGAATTAACCCTAATTTTTATACTAATGATAGTAATGCACTTAATAAGTTATTTAACTAAATAATGCACCAAAGAATATAGACTAATAACATGCAAAAAGTAGGCAACTTCCCTTACCTCTCAAAATTTTTCTGGCTTTCTAACTATGCGACAAGAGTCATTACACATTCAAAGCTAGTTGTTAACTTTTTCATGGGAAAAATGTTGAGAGTGAAATTGACATTTAAGTGTTCAGAACATAATGTTATAAAATACGTCATTTGATTTATTAAAACCTTGACTTTCTAATGGTTATAGGTAATATATAATTAAACTTAAGAGAGAACTATCAATGAATTCTGAAAGAGAGGATGTGACAGACAGGCATGGCAGGAGGGGCCAGAATTTCTATTCAATAGCTCTGTAACCAAACAAAATTGAAAACAACAAAAGTTATGGTTTGTCTGAGCAATGATGATTTTATAGAGAGTAATTTACATTTAATTTCATACTTTTCTGAAGGGTGGTGGATAAAATAGGGAAGATAACATGCTTAGAGAAAATGTGTCCCGTGGGTCACACTAGGGGAAATTCAGAACTTAAAATACTGACTTGTTGAATCAAGAACTTGAAACTAATATACTATTAAAATATGGATTATTAGCTAAGACTTTATGCTATTCTAATTGGTAAAACAAAAACAAAGTATTTTAATAAAATTTTGAAGGTAAGACACTAAAACCTTGTGTCATGCACAGTAAAGGATACCCATGTCTCGGAGACCACTTAAGGGATGTTGCAAAATAAATCACACTTTTTTTTCCCCAAAGTAATGACAAACTTGGTAGGACTGTGCATATCATCATTCATGAGAAAATGTTATTTCAATGTACTCTTGGGTGTTTGACTCTTCAAATTTCATTTTTTGCAAAAACTTTTGAATCATGGTGCTCACTAAAACTCAAGTTCATGTCGCATGTGCTGCCTTCGGGATCCCTAAGAAACTAGTCGCAGACATGCTCCGAGAATTCAAGTATCCCAATCAACACATTATTATAAACTTGATGTACTAGTTGCAAAAACTGTGCAGGAGGTGGGATGTCCTTCCAAGGCTCGTTATTAGCTGTCTGATTAAAGGAAGGAGCCAGAAAAATAGAGTCCAAATTCTCACCAGTCTGCCCCTGATCCCCCACAAGCTGAGCCTACAGGAGAAGAAACATCAGACCTCATGTAAGACTCCACCTCTCCATGTATGAGGAATTGAATGTCCTCCATGGAAAGGTGGTCTTCCCTCACAATGCTAGACTCCAGAAGTGGCAGATTAGGAGCACTAGGAGACTTCGTATCAGAGACACGAATGTGAGAATTTGTATCTAAAAGATTTCAGAATCTGTGTGTGTGTGTGTGAATGTTAAAGAAAACTGACAATAAACTCAAAACCAAATAAGACGGTTAAAAAAAATCGTGCAAAGCAAAGTATAACAAAAGTCATACAAAATGTAAGAGAAACCTGCAGCAATCACGTAAAACCATCATCATAACATTCTGCCATCATGAAAAGTGAATAGGAAGCAATAATGGGGAGCTTATATACAGAACTGGTATAGGGGCACATTGATGTAGGTGGAGAGAATCACAAGATTTAAATCCCTATGGGCAATATAGTGGGGTATAA
The DNA here is from genome assembly GCF_000517525.1 of Limulus polyphemus. Taxonomy (NCBI): domain Eukaryota; kingdom Metazoa; phylum Arthropoda; class Merostomata; order Xiphosura; family Limulidae; genus Limulus; species Limulus polyphemus. Next base: position 13,510 of record NW_013666385.1, on the reverse strand, counting down.
AGGCAAGAGTAAGTGAGGCAATATTCATACCAAAGCTTAGGTGGGCAGAGAAGAGAAACTTTTACCAGGATAAAGCTAAACAGTGAGAAGAGGTAAGTGTGTTTCGGAATTTGTTGTTTCTGTTCAGAAAGGCCTCTTAAGTTTCTTTAATGGGTCATACTGGCTAGTGTCATATAAATAGTTGTGAAAAATAATAATTTTCCTATTGGGAGAATATTCTTAGAAGGCTCTTAAGGAAATAGATTTTGAAACTTCTATTATTCTTTATTTGTGACAATAAGTTGGACAATTTCAAGGACAAGAGTTTAAAATTCAAAGGTGATACGATGCAAAAAACGACTGATCTTATTGAGAATGCTTTTCTTATTTAAAAGAATTTAATTTCACAGACTGGGCCAAGTGGAAGAAAGTTGGTTACCATTATTTTCTGTCTATTTATAAACTAGTGGATGGTTTGCTTCATTGTAGAATTCTTCCAAAAAGTTAAGTTATTAGTTGATTGTTTTGGTAGGTGAAGAGTAACTTCAACTGTTTTTATGTCCTTGCTTTCTGTACAATTTTTAGACAACAGAATGTTGTCAATAGATATGCCATTTTTCTTCATAATAAATGGAATATATGTGCTTATAAGTTTAAATAAGATGTTTTTAAAGCATAGTTTGAGCTTTATTTCAGATAAATTCTGCAAGCTTTTTCATTCATGATTTTTGGAATTTGTGTCCATCATTATGATTCGAAGACTTCTACTTTAGATTAAGTTGATCTCACAGTTTTGGATGTGAAACTTTTGACTGAGACTTTTCAACTCCTGCCTTTTTTAATTACAACTGGTTAGATCTTATTATTTGATTTATAAAATGTTTGATTTAATGAAATGTCTTCTGTGTTACAGTACAGAGTTTGGTTCTTCTACACTCACCCACCCTTGCAGAAATATGAGGAACTTAGGCTTGTTTGTTAGAGTTGAGATGCTACTCCTCTCAATACACGTTCCTACTCATTTAAGTCAAGGTTCTTCTACCACTACAACAGTATGGCTTATTGTCCTCCTCAACCTGCTATTGATGTTCAAGCTAAAACAATTGTTTGTTGATTGGAGAATTCTGTATGGCAAATATGAATTAATTTACTTCACGTTTTGTTTATGACTGGGAAAGTAAGCATCACGTTTATTTGATACTTGTGATCTAGAATTTCTGCTCCCGTGTACCCACCTCCAAGTTTTCTTTCATCTGACACATAATATTCTTTCTTTATATGGTAGATATGGATGAATTAACTTTTGCTAACCTATTTTACAGGAGAGCTTCATCTCTGACATTGAATCAATGTTTAACAATTTTACACTCACATTTTGACCCGTCTCATCCCAATTATACTGCTTCTTTGCTTATAACATTACATACCATGTTTTTATATGGTCCTGCTGGGTGTGGGACACAGTTTTCCTCAAATTATTAGGTTATTTTCCTCCTATTTAATTCTGTAGAAAAGAAAATTCTTCAACAGAGGTTTCTTTCACCCTTACTGAAGTAGACAAATAGTGGCCTAATTCAGCAATTTATTCATAAGAGCATATAAACGAACAAAGTAACAGACAGACATTTGGCCCACTGAGATTACAACTAAAACACAAACACCAAATAAAATATAACCTTTCTATTTTTTAAATTATAATAAATAATTAAAAACAATGTTTTATATTTACACAATAAAAACTTTATCGAAGCCGTATGGCTTCCACTTTAAAATACAAATATCACTCTACATGTACATGTTTCAACATGTTCTACATCATCCTCAGGAGTAACTTGCAAGACTATTTTATATTTTCCCCTTGTTGCATTACTTCATTGTTATTTGCATATTTCCTTAGTGTAATTAAAAAAAAAAATTATAATGTATCTTGCCATATATCAATGTATTGACTTGCTGGTCCTTTGTCTCTATTTAATTCTTGTTTTTGTTTTTTTTATATTTCATTATTTCTAATGTTTCTCTAATATCTAATGATATAAAACTTCAAGGCTCAGCTAAAACTAAAGTTTTTTACCATAATATTGTGTGTTAGGTAGTTTTACATGCTCGGCTATAGCTGAAATTTCTATTTTATTATTTCTTATGCAACTTTTGTGTTCTTGAAATCTATATTTTAAATTTCTTTTAGTTTGATCAATATAAACATTACCATATTCACATTCTATCTTGTATATACCTGTTTTATCTGTTAATTCTATTTTGTCTTTAGCATTCTCTATCATATCTTATATCTTATTTATTGGTTTGAAGATAGGTTTGAAGACCTGTTAATCCTGGAACGCAAGATAAACTTAGAGTTTCTTTTTTTTATTTTTAATATACAGATTTTAATGTAGTATTTTTAACTGAATTTGCATTTTTGTTAAACTTCTTAAATGCTTTGTCTACTATATTTGTTTAAATCCTCTATCAATAGCTAGATACTTAATTAAAACCTTTCTATATGGGAAGTCATGACCATTACACCAAAGTATTACAACAAATTCTACAATAATACGTGTACTTTTCTGTTTTATATTGGAAGATATTAACTATGGCTAGCAATCCACTTGTGCACAAAAAATATCCACACCTCTTGTCTTGAAAACTTTAAATTTGATTCTAGAAATATTTTTTTTGAAGAGATTAATCCTATTCTTACTCCAAACATCCCATATTAAATATTTAATGAAAAAAGAGAGAGTTAATAGGTCAGTAATTAAAAATGAGTGTTTAAAAATAGCACACTTCTTCTATGGTGATAAAATAAACTTCCTTGACTTTCCACAAGGATACCTCCAATGATTTTAGAACACCCCAGTTTGCATTGGGCACTGGTAGAGCCAAGGCGATGATTGGAGCACTTTCCATTATCCTGGTTAGAAGTGGATTTCGGGAAATAAGCAACCCTAGAAGGCACCTGGCATAGTCTTAATAAATGTAAAAGGGAGCTAAAAAAGAAAATGTACTTACCATAAATATCTACATATAGTGCACACCTTTTTTCCCAAAGTTTTTGGGCTCAAGTATGAAGTGCACACTATATGAAATAACAGTATTCTTCCAGTACTTTGCGGGTGAAATTTGTAGTCTAAATGTTGCCTCAACACATCTTATATTCTGATGTAGTCATCGTTTGGTGCTGTTGGATCACCGGAAGTAAGAAAAAAGAAACATAAAGAAATGGAATAAACAAACACCTGAACTTCTGACATTTATCTTTTAGGCTTCAAGTCATACATGTATAATGGATTCATTCTGTCAACCATAAGTACTGCACGATTTATCCTGCTATTTACTAATAATTTACTAGCAAAAATTGTTTCGATTTTAGGGAGCTTTTTTATGCTGGGTCATAAGATGATTTTACTATCCAGAATTGAGGAAAAATAACAAAGAGAATTGTATTTTTCACAAATACTTCATTTACTAATGACTATGGTTTCACCAGTAAAGGCATCATCATGTACAGGTGCCCTTACTGGTGAAACCATAGTCATTAATAAATGAAGTATTTGTGAAAAGTACAATTCTTTGTTACTCTCCTATACCTTATGTACATGGCATTGTTTATAAACGCATATACACAAATTACAGGTAATAATAAGTTCAGCCTTTGTTTGTTCATTAAGGAATATGGTTAATTAACTGGCAATGGTATTCACATAAATGTGCACTAACAAGTACTAATGAACATAAAATTACACCACTTGCTACACAAAGACCAATCAACTGTTAGGATTCCTCTGTTCACTATAAATTGGCATATTAATTTTTTGGTGTGCAATGCCAAACAAAATATACTGTGCACTATACATGGGCATTTATGGTACTATTCTCAAAGATGACAACCAGTGGAAGATGAAAATACAACAGGAGATGAAACAACCAAATGGTGTAGTTAAAGTGAGAGAGGAACATGTCAGAAGTTGTCCACATGCCTACTTAGAGGATCTTGCCAAAAGCCAGCAAAAATGGGAAGCAAGGGTATGAGTCAGGAGAGAAAACGATTAGGAAAAATTGTGAAATAGCCTGCAAGTATCCACATCCAGAAATGAATATACCAACCTGAGGAGTCGACAAGCCCATCCTGTGAATGGAGAGGCCTCAGGAAGAAGAGGAGTCCTAGAGTAGGGACAGTAAACACTTAACACCTACACTACTCTTAATATTACATTGTAGCCTGGGAATAAATAATCAACACTAAGTACAACTTCACAGCTACAAGTAGCCTATTGACAACACTGTTAAATGTATTACACTATATTATCACCACCTTTTCTTCTCACTAAAGTAATTGAGTTTATCTAAAATGTGATAAATAGACAAATAACTCATCTTTAGATTTTATTTCTGTAATAATACAATTTTATTAATTGCTACTATTCTAATATTAGGAGTATTAGAAGAAAATGGATGAGCTCAGGGCTCTAGATGAAATGGAAAACTATAATATAATGGGAATTACTTAAATCTAGTTGGATTTGGAGAAAATAATAATAGGAATTATTCAAATTACATGTGAAATACATATAAATGATGGATGGTTGGCTCTTTATATATGTGATGAACTGCAGCCTATTAATATGGAACACACAAAACAAAATACAGATAAGAAGTTGAATGGTTACAATCAGGGTATTCATGGGTAGAAAATGTTCAACCAATTGTTATAAACCAATAATACAGACAAGATCAATAACAAATTGTATAATAAGATCAGGGTTGTTACTAATAAGAATACTGATGCAATAATTAGAGAAGACTAGATTTGGATGCATTCATTGGGATTTTAAAGAGCCAAGTAGAAAGAAAAATAGGTTTCTTAATATAACATAACCCATTAACAGAAATGGACTAATTGGTTTTTCAAGACCATCCTTTCACTTCCAAATTAAAAATTAAAAAGCACTCTTTACTTTACAAGAAATCATCAATTCCCTTCTTAAATTCCTGTAAAGTTCTAGCCTCCACTACCGCTGATGGCAACTCCTTTTACAAGTCAACCAAGTTGTTAGAAAAATAAAACTTTCTTAACTGGACCCTAGTCTGTCTTTTCTAAATCTTAAACTCATCCTCTCATCTTACGATCATCAGAATATAGCACAAAGAAATCACGGGCTCTTAACTGTATGCAGTATTACAAATGAGGCCTAACTAGCGATTTGTACAGATAGACAATTACCTATTTTGACTTGTAATAAATGTCTATGAAATTATCCCAAAATTCCTTTAGCTGTAACTATCAAATAAGCACTGGTCTGCTGGCTTGACTGACTCATTCATCATAATACCAAGACGATTCTTCAGTCAACCTATTGAGTTGATTCCCACATATATATATTAAGTGTGTAATCCAAATTACGATAAATCAGATTTATTACCCTGGACTTAGTATCAATGTATCATGAAAGTTCATTTATAAAATATCTGTCCAACTTATCATTTGATAAAAGTCATTCTGTAATACCTCATCACTCCGAATACAGCTGGAAATGCCCTAGTGTTTAATGTAGTCAGCAAACTTTACTAATTATGCCCATAACAGTATCACTAATGTAAAAAATGAAGAGCAAAGGCCAAGCACTGACTTCTGAAACACTACACTAGTACTCAACAAAGGCCTAGTTTGGCTAGACTATTAATAACAACATTTTCCTTTCTCTCATCCAATTAACTAGTTTTTCCAACTTCTACTCATGTGATCTTATAGCCAATACTTTTTGTGATACCTTACATAAAGCTTTTTTCTTTTTTAATCTATATATATGGCAAGTTTACATACTTTCCTTCATCCAGACAAGTAACACTTTGAAAAAAAAAACAGATCAGTAAGGTGAATCTAAGTTGGATCTCAATTATCATATTTATAAGGTTTCTTTTATCATAGGTTAAGATCTTTTACCATATTTTCTCTTCATTATATTTTACTGCTAATAATGGTGATTGACTTATGGAATGAGTTGCTACTGTTAGTAGTAGTAAAAGTAGTGAAGCTCAGTGATTTAAATAAGTTTAAAATTAAAAATGGGAGTCAATAATTTCCTTAATAAGAGGGAATCTTCAATAGCCATGGCTGTAATTAGATCTCAAATCAGTCAAGAGATGAAGCTATGAGCTAAAAGTTTGTACTTGAAAAAAAACAAAAAAAAACTCTGAGCCATTCTATGAGCCACTATGCTAAAAATAATGGGTGGTCTTAAACTTTTACCTTTCTCAGTATTGGGTTTGAAAGGGAATTACTGATGAAACAAATGGTCCCTGGTGTCCATATGTTATATTACTTGTATTAGGCCTTAATTTTATTTTAGGCTTAACTGTACCTGAATAAATAAAACAAAAAATGTTCAATCCTAACTAACATAAATTAAGTGCTTTAATATTTAGTCAACAAACACTTTATCCAGAATTATGTTATATTCTAATAAGTCAAATATTTGTAACTTCTCTGTCACAAAGCTGAAAAATATTATCATTTCTGATTTGTAAATTTGTAACATGAACAGGTAGATAATGATTAGTAGTGGTATCCAGAGGAAAAACTTTTGAAGTAATGAGTAACAGTGTAGAAATTAATTATTTGCACATACAAGTGACACATAATTAGCAGTTTGACACTATTGATTCTTTTTGTGTTTACTACATCACTCATAGTTTATTCAAACAATGCATATTTTAATTTAAGCATGATATTCACTTTCAGTTTAACTCTTCAATAACAGATAAACTTACAAGATTTATGATAGTCAAGGCATTTGTAGTTGTATATTACATCCTAATTTCTATTTCCAGGTGCCACCATTCTTATATTTGTCAACTGTCATACCAATTTTCCATTAACCTCTGAACTTGTGTTTATCGTAATATAAAAATATGCAATGTTATGCTTTTCTGCAAGTTAAATCTATTTTTGAAATAAATGAACAGAACAACTGTTTATTTGGCTTTAAAAATACGTAAGTTCAAATAAATTAGAATACAACTAATTTCTGACAAAAGTGCATGCTTGTGTAACTGTATCACTATGAATAATAAATCAATACTCTGTAATTAGTCTTTCGTCTGCTCGTCAAGATATGTGAAATATTTGCAAATAAAAACTATCTGACCATTATTAATTCACCTTGGATTTAGTTTAAGCAAATAAAAAATACAAAAAAATGTATTATTCAACTTACCCACATTTGCGACATAAGCATAGTTTTCCATCATCACTTTCCGATTCACATACAATTTTCATGAATGAAACACGATACCAAAAATCTATAAATTAACAAATTAAAAGTTACCGTCTTGAGTAAAATTTTAAAACTGATAATATGAATTTAATTGTGTATATAACGAGAAGTACGCACTGAAGGTGTACTTTCCTAAGCACCTTGAACAACCCGAAAACACAAAAATACTACGAATTTGATTAACGTTAGTTACAAGTTTTGAAGGTAATACTATTACTAATACTAAGGTAACAGTAATATGTGAAAGTATCGAATCGGAGTAAAACAGGCGTCACCAAATCACTTGCCAGTAAAAGCAGATGGCATTTCAGTTTCAGTTTCAAACGCCCAAATCGATCAGTAGAAAACACTTTTCCTTATTTTCACTCTTAATATACAACTGTAATTTGTGGCACTACTTACTTCTCTATATATATTATTTCGTCAACTAACATTTCATATACCTCATCGTCTACGAACTACATCTAAAACATCCATAACACTACACATTGCAATCAGAATACTTCCTGCAAGTGAGAACTTTGACAAACCTGTTTCAAGCTAATGAATATGCTAGTGGCGCCATGTAGTGATCATTAAACGCTCCTGCGAGTTAAAAGGAAGTCGTGAGAATTAGAGGGAGAAAGGCGAGCTATACTTATGTGTATATTTCAACAACTTTAATTCGCAGTAACAAAAATAATAAGCTAGTAAATTTTATCATTAATGTAAGGGGAAGAAATAACTTTTAATTTATACTATGATTAAATATGTTTCTGGTTTGTATAAACGAAACTATTATGTGTTACAACTTTTAGTCTTACAACTCTATAGAGCAGTGATTCGTGCCCATTGGTGACCCGCGAGGATCCTTCAGGTTTCGCGGGCTGGTTCAAAATACAAGTAAGTCCTCCGCAATACCTCATCAAAATTTATGCACAGATATGCAAATATACAAACAATAGCCGATAGACTCTTGCATAATACTCTAAATTACTTTGAGAAAAGTTGGCAAAAGAATGACCTACTCTGTGAACTTGATCGCTACTACATACACGATGAAAGTAGACTTAAGTACCTCTCACCTGTAAACATTTATTTTAGAAATAAGGATTTAATAAGACCACCTATTACTAGACTTTAAAACCCTACACTAGTTAGAATCTAAGAACAATACATTTAATAGATTATTTTATGTCAAATGAATTCGATTAGTGAAATGTGTTATGGAACTGACTCAAGAGATATAATGCAAAACACTGAATCTAACTGTCGATACTTACATGGACATTGCCCTGAAAGAAGTCGGAGTAAGTGCAGTTTACTCTGACCCTCATGTTGTATCAACACCAACATTTACTGGTGATTAAACACAATCCGGAAAGGAGGAAGAGGTCACTATGAACCTGACCCTTCTAGGTCGCAAAGACCAAAATCCCAATACGGAGAGAGAGAGAGCGCCGTTCTTCCCAATACTTCTGATCAGATTTTGGTTGTTGTTTTGCGGTTGCAAGGAAAGGGCCCGGTATGACCCAGTGGTTAGGGCGCTCGACTCGTAATATGCGGGTCGCGGGTTCGAATCCCCGTCACACCAAACATGCTCGCCCTTTCAGCCGTGGGGGCGTTCTAATGTGACGGTCAATCCCACTATTCGTTGGTAGAAGAATACCCCAAGAGTTGGCGGTTGATGGTGATGACTAACTGCTTTCCCTCTAGTCTTACACTGCTAAATTAGGGACAGCTAGCGCAGATAGCCCTCGAGTAGATTTGCGCGAAATCCATAACAAGCAAGCGAAAGCAGGTGGTGTAGGACAGGTAGTGGTTCATGGTGTATTTTTCTCCTCCGAAGTGGTCAACGAACAAAAAAGGTTTAGAACCACAGCTTTAGAGCTACACGAGATAGGTCAGCTTGGTAACTAAAGATTCGATCAAGATGTCGATTACGGAGTAACGCTAAAACTCTTATTATATTGATGTTAAATGAAATAAAGAAACTGGAACACGATGAAACGCGAAATGAGCAATCTTTATTGTACAGTGAAACACAATGTCTGTACCCTTAAATGTTTTAAACACGTTGGACCGTCGCTTTCACTGATTCTTCCTTCACACTACACAGATGGGGTCTCGTATCAAACCATTTAAAAGAAATCGAAGTTTCAGACTAACTGTTTTACTAAATAAACAGTTCCAGACTGACCAAATCCAAGTTTTTTAGTTTGTAAGAAACCTTGCATTTGCCTAGAGCGATACGCACTCGTCGACATCTTTACGCAACATATCGTCCTAAGCAATGTTTCCTCAAACACAGGTATTATCTAGTTTCGAGAACAACAAAGGAACCAAGGCAACTGGAAACAAGATCAACTAATCGTTTTTCTCTATCATGTGTTACGTATAAAACCATTACATATTCAGAGCAATGAATGGCTTCAGAATAAATATAATGATACTAAAAAAAGATAGAAATGAATACATGGTATTTTCAAATGCCACATAAGCATAGGATTACACTACAAAAACTTAACAGCAAGAACGAATAGGCTAATTTAATAGAAAAACGTACTTATCAGTGGCTCAGCTGTAAATTTCTTAACTTATGATGGTAAAAATCTGGTTTCGATACACAGCACCAATAGCCCATTGTGTAGCTTTGTGCTTAATACAAATTTACCAACCAGAAAAACATGACAGCAGCAAAATGAAATGATTTTTTTTCTATTCAACCTGTTTACATTTGTATGTTTCATTCAGCCTGTTTAAATTGTCAGATTTACATTTTACTTTTTATGTTGTGGAAGTAGGAACACATATATTCAGTTATTCGCTAAATATATGTTGCCTGTTCTTTCCAGTGTTACTCAACTTGTGGCATGCAGGTATACCATACGTTTTTTACCTTCTTGTTTCAATATGGAATTTTTCGAAATTAGTCAGGTATTTAGATATGTGCTGTTTTCACACAATAAATGGTCAAGAAATCGTTATATCGCTTTTGTTCTAACTACTTCTGTTCTTTTTCATGGTTTTAAGATAACATCTGATTTGCCAGTAAGCAGTTTGGCTGTAAAGCTGCACCTTGTGCGTGAATGTAGACAGCAGTGTCCTCCAATGGCAGGTCAAGCAATGCCTCGAGATTACAACCTCCCTTACGTTTGAATGGGAATGACCAGTCACGTCAGTAGCGTTAGTCACTTTGTGTAAAGTTAACCTTATCGTTTATCTAGGTAACATATTGTTTGTTTGTTCGTTTGTTGAATTTCACGAAACGTTGTGTGAGGACTATTTGCGCGTAGCTGTTCCTAATTTCGAAGTGACTGACTAGAGGGAAAGCAACTAGTCAACACCACCCACCGCTAACTAGACTAATCTTGACCAACAAATAGTGAGATTGAGTGTAACGTCATAACGTCCCTACGGTTGAAAGAGCGAGCATGTTCGTTGATGAGTTTGTTTATTTCTTTGTAGTTATGCACAAAGCTACTCGATGATGAGATTCAAGCCTGTGACCCGCACATCACAAGTCGAGTGCCCTAACAGGTAACATAAGATTTAATCAATCTGGAATAGCCCCCCAGTGGCACAGCGATATGTCTGCGGACTTACAACGCTAGAAACCGGGTTTCGATACCCGTGGCGGGCAGAGCACAGATAGCCCATTGTGTAGCTTCGTGCTTAACTTCAAACAAACAAACAGTCTGGAATAGGAACTCAACCAAGGTAGTAAAAGCAACCGTCCATAACCATAAGCAACTACACTCACTGTGTCTGTGATTGAAAATAATAAAGACTGTTCATTGTATTTTATTACAACTGTATCCTGTCTCTTCATCTTTTTTTTATGAACTTAATTTCTCAGAGAACTCAAAATTACTCCATAATATATATATGTCTTGTTGTAAGCTTCCGTTATTCCTCAGGCCCATCTTGTCGTTCAAAGGAAAATCAGTTCGACCTGAATATATTGTTACAACAGCGGAAGTCACGTAACGCTAGTAACACGTCATGAGATTCTAGAAGGATCATGTCTGTTTCTGGCAACTCTAGTCTTCTCTACGCACCCTCTATTTTTTGTATATATAAGACCGGCAAGAAGTGACGGTATAGATAATTGCAGACATGCAGAGATAGAGACGGACAATTGAGTCAAGCGTGGTAGTGACCGTGAGTAAAGTGCGTGAATTGTTGTGAATTATAGCGTCTGTTTAAGTTAAAGTGACTGTGGAAATTAAGTGTATTGCAAAGTTGTATTGAGAAAGAATAAACTAGTTTTATTTAAGAAAGGACTTGTATCGCTAAAGTTTCATCCGAAAGAAGTTATACGGGAAATTAACAAACGAACACAGACGTAACAATATCGTACAACCATTGAAGTGAAGTAGTTGTATATGGCCTGGCATGGCCAGGTGGTTAGGGTGCTCGACTCGCAATCTGAGGGTCGCAGGTTCGAATCCCCGTCACACCAAACATGCTCGCCCTTTCAGCCGTGGGAGCGTTATAAGTGACGGTCAATCCCACTATTCGTTGGTAAAAGAGTAGCCCAAGAGTTGGCAGTGGGTGGTGATGACTAGCTGCCTTCCCTCTAGTCTTACACTGCTAAATTAGGGACGGCTAGCGCAGATAGCCCTCGTGTAGCTTTGCGCAAAATTCAAAACAAACAAACAAATAGTAGTTGTATATAATTCAACCTGCTTTTGGGTGCCTAAATAATAATGTGAAAATTTCTGCGTCTTTCAATCATTAATCAGACACACGAAAGCACAGAAAACGTAAACATCACAAAACATTTCACTAAAAACCAGTGAATATGTTTGTTAGAAGCTATCGTGATATGATCAGGCTCATAAAGCTAAGCTTTACCTTATATGATTAAGAAAATCCAATGATTAGATCTTTTCCAAGGAATGCTTCCAATAAGAACAGCATTTCTATGAGTATATTACGTAAATCAACAATATCGATAGTTAACTTTTGAAGTAGCTTATTAAGATAAAAAAAGGAGAAAGAGAGAGAGTTTTTCTTGTAGTTAATCAAAAATTTCAGCAACCGTCTTTAGGTTTTGCTGGTACTTGAAATGGCAGAAAGAAATGTGTTGGTACGCATGAAATTGGGATAAAAGGGGCAAAAAAATGACAGTATGCACTTAGATACAAATTTTTGTCTATGATGAGAAATGCCAGTAGGCAGCTCTTTTGAATATAAACAATACTGTGGTTCGCAAAACTTTCTGTTTTACGTTGTTTATTATCTATCTTCCAAGCTTTCTCTCAATTTCAACCAATGCCTATCGTAATACCAAAGGACAGTTCTAAGATTGCGATAAAGAACTTATTCTTTCACTAACTTTCAGTTTATTGTAACACCTGAGTACGGTTTCTGAAAGTTTGATCAAAAAATTGTACAACAGTGATAAATATTTTTATATTACTGATTGCACACTAGTTCTTATACACATTTTAGCTTACTTTGTTAACTTTGTTACCACATTGCATATTTATTATTTGCTGTCAAATGATCATGGAATTAAAAAACAATAGTTCGTTTTATACAATCTATAATAATAAAAGAATGTGTGTGTGTGACCGTCATAACTCTAAGGAGAAAGAAATTAGAAACCTGAAATTTTGTACATATACTAAGTGGACCTTGAGGGTGTGCACTTTGGTATTATTATACATCCATGTGCATGCACATCTTTTTATGAGGCAAGGTAGGGAAAAGCCACATAAGAAAGAATATGTGGCTGCCATATCTCCAAGAGGAAAGAGCCTAGAAACCTGAAATTTAGCACCCATACTAAATGGACCTTGAGAGCGTGCACCTGGGTATTATTATTATTTATCCACGTGCGTGCGCATCTTTCTAATGAGGTTGCCATAGCTCCAAAGGTAAAGAACCTATACACCTGAAGTTTTGCACCCATGTTGAGTGTGTGCATCTGGGTATTACTTATTTTATCCAAGAGCGTGCGCGCGAGCGCATCTTTTGGATGAGGCAAGCTAGCAAAAAAGTACATAAAAAAAAAGTGGTTCCTTATATTACAAATAGAAATCACATACAGACAGACAGACACTTACGTGCGCACGTGCATGTCTGTATATGTGTGATCGCCATAGCTCCAAGATGAAAGAACATAGAAACTTGAAATTTGGCATTCATACTAAGGGGACACTGAGAGTCTGCACTTGAGTATTATTACTTATTTTATACATGTGCGTGCGCGCATGCGCATCTTTTTAATGAGGTAATCTAGTAAAAAACCACATAGAAAAGAA
>NW_013666384.1:428773-429564 GCF_000517525.1 Limulus polyphemus | reverse complement strand
CTATCCATGCACACATTACATTCCCCTCTTTATATACCAGCGTACCCTATTTCTAGTAATTACTAGACCATTCGCCAAGATACGGGATAGTTCTAGAAACAAGAGAGCGTGAGAATTGTCACGTGATCTCGATGACACAACAATATTTTACTAGGATAGTGTTACCGTAAGGCCCACATCCATGAGGCAATTTTTGTTAATAAAAAGCTGTTACATATATGTAGCAATGCAATTCAGACTTTAATGAAATGAATGTTTCCTGTTGTAATTCTGTGTCACTTCACCATTAACAGTTTAAAGCTCATAAACTATACATTATTTAAAAAAATGTACATAACATAAATTAAGAACATTAAGTATTTGCAAAATATATATATTGTTACGCCTCCAGTCGTTAGTTAATTTTCCGTAACTTCGTTCCGACGAAACTTTAGCAACACAAGTCCTTTCTTAATAAAACTGGTTTATTCTTTCTGAATATAACTTTGCGATACACTTAATTTCAACAGTCTCGCTATAACAAACGTCTCACGTGCTCGACTTCAACAATACTCAATTACAAACTCTCTGACTGCAGTTCAATTACTCATTGCCTCGTCGCTTCGTGGCCGGTCTTATATACAAGACTACACTATATCTAGAAGGATCACGAGATTTCTAGAAAGAGGTGGCGTGATACTAGTCACGTGACCTCGCTGACGCAACAATATGATTCCTTAATTTTCCATAGACTGTTTCACTACATTTTTCTGAATTTATATTCATTGTGCTACTGATGTCAGTATCACTCA
>NW_013666384.1:426505-428527 GCF_000517525.1 Limulus polyphemus | reverse complement strand
TTCGGTCTCACTGTATTTCAGTGGGCAAGCTTTTAAAAGTTAAAACTGAAAGCGTAATACACACAAATAACGTAACACCGTGTCTATTTACTTAACGTAGGGCAGTTGCGCTACATCCTAGGGGAGGGCATAAGTATTAATTAACAGACATTATAGGCCAAAGCAAATTTTGCGCCCCATCACACCTGCGCCCGGGAGGCAACTGCCCCCCCCCCCCCTGCTACGCCACTGGTGTGATTACTATATCCATGCCTTAGGAATAATTAAATATTTCTGTTTCCCAGTCCACGAGAGGCTAACGTCCGTCTGTCTGCAAAACTCCTCCCACAATGTAAGTTCGATTTGGATGAAACTTCGCACGATTTTTCAACATCATAGGGGAAAGTTCCTAAAAAAGTTTCATTACAATTGGGTCTCTTATAAAAATATTGTCAATAAGTCAATAACAGCATAATGGAGAAATGGTACTTATTTCCTCTTTAATTAATGTACATTAATCAACGAAATTATTTTTGTAATAAAACTTCTTAAATTGTGGTAGAGTGAGTTTAATTCAGAATTTCAAGGTGAGTCTTCCTAGTGGAGAATCATTGTGATATTTTAGAAGAAAAGTGATTTTTTCTGCTGGAAAATCCGAGCGTATGCTATGAATTGAATTGTTCTGTGATGAAGGAATCACAAGTTCTTCCTACGACTTCGTTGCATACAAAGTTTGTAGCAACTCTATCTTCGTAAGTTACACAAGTATTTTTTTTTTTTTTACTTTCGTATGAGTATAAAGTGATGAAAAACATCGAAAATCACGATGCCAAAAATTGTCAAACGGAAAAGTAAGTAACTTATCACGGAAAAAATCTGAAACTTTGAGAAAGAAAATGAAATGCTTTCTACTCTTCTGATCATATTTTTAAAATATTTACTGGTCTGACCTTTAGTGGCAAACCCCACAAAAAGTGTCAAGATGTGGACACATTACTTCAAATTGATGAAATACTACAAATGTTCTACCTGTGCCTCCCAGTGGCACAGCAGTATATCTGCGGACTTAAAACACTAGAATCCAGGTTTCGATACCCGTGGTGGGCAGAGCACAAATAGCCCATCGTGTAGCTTTGTGCTTAACTATAAACAAACTAGTTCTACCTGTAGAGAACCTCATTCACGCACATATTGTACTGCTACATCACATTTTTATCTCAACCATAATAGATGCCATCATGATGGATTTGGGCTGTACTTAGAGAATCTTGAAGTAAGAAAATTAGAGCATGTTAAAGATGTACACAATATCACCAGTGAAAAAGACTATTTCTTCTTATTTAGTGGTCACTGAAAATTATTATGCCAATGCTGTGTGGTTGTTGATTGTAGTATGGGCTATCTGTGCTGTGCTTACCAGGGGTATCAAAACCAGGTTTCTAGCATTATAAGTCCGCAGACTTACTGCTGTGCCACTGGAGGCTTATGCCAATATTCCATTGAATAATTTACTTATTAGGTTTTTGTAATATTTTTTATAACTAGTAGTTAAATACATTGAAGTAGTGTGTAACTTTATTAAATGTAGCACACAAGCCAAATCATTGTCTCACTTGGAAACATTTCACCTTCCTTTAGTCTATGTGACATTCATTGAAGATGATATTAATGAGTGTATGCAAGTATCAATACATTCAGAACGTATTCCCACCATTAAATTGTGGAACTTGTACACATTGTCATTACATTGATTTGGTTTCTGAGAATGTTCTGATTCCTATTCAGTCTCAAGATAGTTCCAACCATCTCATCTAAAGTGATCAATTCATGGTTATTTTATTGCTCTCGTAATACCATATTTCTAACTACACACAATCACGTATCTCTATCTTTTCGTATGTTTGATGTTTTCAATGTACAGTTAGTAGCTTTCTTCCATTTTTGCATTGTCTTCAAGTTCATGATTCAGAGCTAAAACTTTTTGCAGGAACAGACTCTATTCGCATATTTTGTGTCTGTGAATCTTGGTTTAAGCCCAGGGGC
>NW_013666384.1:423313-425998 GCF_000517525.1 Limulus polyphemus | reverse complement strand
CGTTCGCATGAAACTTGATTTGATGAAAGGGTAGCTAGATATTTATATGCATACCTGACTGTTGAAAATGCATTACTATAGAGGTTATATTTTTGTAGGGTTACATAAACGCAAGTAGCACAAGTAGCAGTGAGCAATACTTTTATGTAGATCGGCCCAAAATTGAGTTGGACTATCGGCCCACCGGGACAAGTCCCGGTATCCCGATAGGCCAATCCGCCCCTGGTTTAAGCCACATATTTTATACATTTTCTCGGATATCTGTTTGTTGGAATGACAGAACTTACTGGTATTGTCAGGTTTTATGATGTGAGTAATTGAGTAGGAGCTACAGAATAACAGGAGATTTACCAAAAATGTCTTATGGAGAAAAATCCTAACTCTAATACCTTGATGGAGTTCAACTCAAGGGAATAAACTAGTCCAAAGTTAATTACAGAGAACAATTTTTTATCCGAAACACTCAAAACTAATCAAAGGTAAAAACAAATGTTGCCTCTACTGGAAAGCTCAAATATTCTCAAATCTAACTGGAGAAAATTTAATCACATTCACTCTAAAATTATCATTTTCCAGGAAGAGAAAACATGGCAATATATTTAATAAACAACAATGCTATTCTTCACAAAGCGAGTTGTTACCCATATATCTCTCACTTCAAACTATGTTGCATCCTTCAGGCATCAATCACCTAATTTGCCAGTAGGGATCATCACTGTCCAGACAGTATGCTCCACTTTATAGAAATCTTTCCCACAATAAAGTACATGTGACACCATAGTTGACTGACCTAGTTCCATGAGTAACTACGAAAAATGGAGCTTAGTGTCTCCTTTGAACATTTTTCTGTATTAAAAATACATGCATAATATGGACGAAGATTTTTTTTTAAAGTTTACATTAACTAAGGGGTAGAAAACACATGGTATACTTCTATGCACAATCATATGATAATATGGTGGCCTATGCTGCTTAATAAGACAAGATGTCTTCTTCTCTCTGATTCAGATTGAATACACTTTTCATTTGGAGGTGATAAGTATTATGGTTTCATAGTGCCCCAAAACTTTGTATATTCTTAATATCTACAACAACTACTCTAACTTCAGACATAACAAACCACAATTACTGTTTTCTGTTACTAAGTTTTACAAAATAATTTTGTAGGCTTATCTCAGTTTGGCAATGGCAATGGCTTGATTTATAATATTTTCTTGACGAAAGGAATTTAATTATTATTATTAGATCTTATTAAGCTGGACCCTCACTTTAGCATAAGTTTTTAAATCTTCAACTGTTAACCTAACAATTTAATGCTACCTAGCTTAGTGGCAGATGTACTTGGAGTGTTCATATTGACTTTTTGAGCAGAGATTATTTGCTTTGTTGAAATACTTTCACCTTTGACCACCCAGATCTCGTTTCTTCCTCATTCTTGCAATTTTTATTTCATAGGAATGGATAATAAAAATGTTATTATAGTATATATGATTCTTCTCTTTGGCCATTTCCTGAGACTGGTTATGTGGAAGCTCTTTTGGAAGTAATAAAGATCAATTTTTGATCATTTCACGAACATTTGATTTCTTCAAGGAGGGTTCCAAGATAGTTTAATAAACTGTTGCTATGTGGTGCTGAGGTAATTATTACTTATTTCATCAAGTTACTCAATTAACTTTTTAATGCTATTGTCTTTCCTGCGCCAAAGTGAAATGTTACATTAATATTTGCAAGTGAAAAAGTTGGCAGAATTTCTACTCTAGAAGATTTTTCGTAAATTACAGCAAAGTCATTTTTTTCCACGGTGCATCCTGAAGACATAAAAATAATTTCCTTCTACTTTTCTTTAAAAATTCTGGAATCTTTGCAAAGATTATCCATGGAGAATGAATAGACATTTTTAGCCACAGATATTGTTTCTATTATTTTTATGCTGAAATTCCTTCTAATTGGATGAATATTCGTTTTTCCATTATAGAAATGCAGTTGACTCTTATCCATCATGACACTGACCCTGGAAGGGACCCAATTACTTAGGCAGTTTTGAGTCATTCGAAATTCGTCTTTTATATTTCTAATTATTGCATTCAATGGTAGCTGAATCATGGTCATTTTGTCACAGGCTTGGAAGTATGCTGATTATTTACCCTATCTTAAGACCTTAGTTCTCGTAACCTTTCGTCACAGTAATCATTTTCATTATTACCTTATCGTACTGAAAATGATAAATGCATGTTTTTGCTGATACGTAAAATGTCTATATGCTTTTGTAGGGCCAAAGTAGTTTTCATTTAGATTGAAGCGCCATGAGACGTCTTGCCATAGCTATTTTCCTTGATATTAAAAGAGCTTCTGATAAGTATATGTTGAAGGTTTATTTTGAAAATTTAACAACATGGGCATCCACAACCACGTCTTGTTCTTCCGAATTATTATCTTCACAGTTATTGAATTTTCTGAACAAAAATTGATTCTTCAAGTTGTCTTCAGTTCATTTGGGTTTTACAGGTTCACAGTTAAGCCCTACATTCTTCAATATTTTATTTTCTGTTTTGGAACTAACTTTACAGCAAAGAAACTGTTTTTGATGATTAAATTTCTATTAGGATCGAGATGAAATAGATATTATTTAATACAACAGCAAATGTACAACGTTTCGACAAGGTTTTGTACCTGATGATGACA
>NW_013666384.1:421459-422392 GCF_000517525.1 Limulus polyphemus | reverse complement strand
TGCTCTTCTGTCCATCCCTTCATCTCTGCCAGTAGCTCAAATTGTACTCTATATGCTTCCCAAGGTTCTTTCTCATCGTATTCCTGTGGCTTCCTTCGTACTAGATCACCCCTATTGCTGACATTCATATCTGGGATGTGACTTCTAATAGGACTGAAGATGTCTGCATTAGGATTTAGCTGCGGGGTCTGGAAGGGACTTGCCATTGTCTGGGGCTGATTAAGTTGATGGTTAATGTATCCTCCTTGTGTAAAAGACAATAGATCATCCTTTAATGTATCTAATTCGCTTTTAACTTTACTAATGTTTTGCGTTTGTACTTCTTGCCACTGTTGTAGTCTCTCTTCTTGTTTATTTTCTTTCTCCTCCAATAGTTGTTGTAATCTCTCTTCTTGTTTATTTTGCTGTTCGAGCTGCCACTGTTGCAGGTTTTCTTGCAACTGCTGTTATCTCTTGTCTTGTTTCTTTTCTTTTTCCTCCAACAACTGCTGTAATCTCTCTTCTTGTTTATTTTCTCGTTCTTCTTGTTTCTTTTTTTTCCTCCAACCACTGCTGTAATATATCTTCTTGTTTATTTTGCTGCTCTTGTATTGCTGCCATCAAGTCTGCTAAGCTGTAGTTTGATTTGCCGCTTCTCGTTTCTATTTTTTTGTCCCCACTCTCTGACACCAATTTGTTACGTCTCCGTTCGTTAGTTAATTTTCCGTAAATTCGTTCAGACGAAACTTTAGCGACACAAATCCTTTCTTAAATAAAACTGGTTTATTCTTTCTGAATGTAACTTTGCAATACACTTAATTTCAACAGTCGCGCTATAACAAACGCTATAATTCTCAACGAACGCTTCACACGTGCTCGACTTCAACAATACTCAGTTCAATTACACACATTGTGCCGTCACGTTGTGACCGTCTTATATATACCAGGCTACCC
>NW_013666384.1:419632-421449 GCF_000517525.1 Limulus polyphemus | reverse complement strand
AGTAGTCTCCCGACAATTCACGAAGGTTCGAGAAGGACGTGGCGTGATACTAGTCATGTGACCTCGCTGACGTAACAATATAAATAAGTAGAAGTAAGTAGAATCAGTATCAAGTATGAACTCGCAATCCTGACAGAGATAGGCCAGTAATGGAACCTTCACTAAAGGAAGCTTTATGGGTCATAGTATTTGCTCACACTTCTCGTTTCGTCCAAAGTGCACTTCCAGTTTTGTGAAAATGGTACTGCTATTTTCGAAAAGTTCTCAACAAATCGTCGGTAGTAGGACTGAAACCAAGGAAACTGCAGATTTCTCGAGGCTAATTTTGGAATACATGTCTTAGCTGGGTTTTTAGGGATTCAATCTCTTCCTACATCCATTCACATTAGTGAATACTTTTTAGGCTTGATTTTTCGAGCCTGCCTTTCCTGAAGGATCCCTCGCCCTGTGAGTCATGGTTTCCCTCATGTCTGCATGGAAAACAACTCTAACTGGCAGGCATTATCCACCAGTTGTACACTACCCTCTGTCCACCACTGTTCGGCAGTCTTGCTCTGGTTGGCAATAGCTTAAGAGTTTGATAGGGATCTTCCTAAGTGGTCCCAAACTCTTCTGGCATCAAACCATTCCAGTGGATATTAATTGTCGTATTTTCCTTTTGCTGAGATTGATTCTCAAGAATACCAGCTGCTTGGCTATCTTAGGTGCTCTAGACACGAGCAAACCTCTTCGAGTCAGCAGCTGCAGGTTAACTGACGTCATGGATCTTCGCAATATTGACAAAAGCCCTATATCCAGGAGATGACTTCTCTTAGATGCATCATCTCTACTCTGCAACTGTCTCTCTCTCTGCTCGTGAATTCTTCCTCTCAGTATGTGGTATTTTTACGTCTAAAAAATTATATTTTTATTCTGCAAATGCATTCCTTAATACTCCTTTAAACTCGAAAGGTTAAGTGAGATCTAATACGATCGTTATCAGCCACAAAAGCTCTGCAATAAATCTTGGTCACGGCACCAAAATTTTTCCTTTCTGTCTACTTGTTTTATTCGCGGTCAAAACCAGTTTCCATACAAGCATAGGATAGGTTGTGTTTCACATAAACAACAGATTCATAAAAGAAATAATGGGAATACATTTTGTATAAAACTTAAACTGACTCCCTTTTACTGTGAATAATATAGCAACTGGACAAAATTCGCAAAAATAAAACACAATCTTTATTAAAAACAAATCACATCAAGTATACCCGCACATACAACAAGACATTTTATCCACAAGATCGACTACTGTAAAAGCTGAAAACTGCGATCTTCCAGAAAACTGGTCTTTCTTTCTGATTTCCCAATAGAACTCGCTCCAATTGAATAAAGAAAACATACTAAAACGTTAGGTAAGCTAGTTCTCTTTGTCCAGTCTACAATGTTATCTCGTGACCTTTATCTATGAACAGCAATGGATGGTTGTGGCTTTAGCGATGTCATTGGACAGCGAACAGATATCACAATGTTAACCTTTAAAACCAGATCTTACTTGTACTGTTGCAATATCCGCGGGCAGATGATTCGTCAGCCACTAGATCATAAAGAAACGAGAATAAGTAAAATACTAAAAATTATGAAAACTTGTATATCACTATAGAAGGAGGAAGTTATATGATATTGTTACGACAGCGGAAGTCACGTGACGCTGCTAGCGCATGCGTGAATGAGTTGTCAGGGAACTCCTCGAATTTTGTCGAAGCCTCTTTGTTAGTATACTGCGAGATTGAATGAAGAGAGTTCCGGGTAATTTACGATTCTGTTTCAAGCTAGTG